>NC_141217.1:10017500-10202500 GCF_054856515.1 Filicampus tigris
GTATATTAGGGATGTGCATCTCCATCACTGAGGATGATACAATACCTAAAATAGATATATAAGCAAAATGTTGGGATCCTTCATTTAAAGGGAAGTCAACTCACACATATTTTTTTCCAGAATATGTTCTATGCAGGCCCACTAGTTGAAATGGCATTCTGATTAATACTGTGTTTGTGGAATACAAATTAAGCAGCAAAATGCACCCACTTTTAGCCATCTCAGGTTGCGGCCATTTTGTCACTTCAGTTGAGTGAAGATGACATCGAAATTGCATAGAGCTCAGTTTACGACCAATCACCGCTCACCTGTTTTCTCAAGCTGAGCCATGATTGGTCGTTATCTGAGTCCTGAGCAAATTCAATGTCATCTTCAGTCGACAGAAGTGACAAAATGGTCTCCCCCTGAGCTAGCTAAAAACGGGTGGATTTCTCATATTACCTGCATAGAACATATTCTGGAAAAAAATGTGTGGGTTGAAAAAAAGAATAACCGACAAAGCCAACAGTTTGAAGGGAGCCTTCTCCACATTGCATGGTTCAGCTCAATCCACAGATACTGTAAATCAGGTTTTTTTCAGAAGAGTATATTATTTCCTATTATTATTTTTTAGCTGAGGGTATCTAGCCTGCAGCGGAACCATAACCTGCCACTGAGATCTAGCTTTCTGACACTCATTTCACTCCAAAATTTGCGAAAATTAAATGAACAATGAGAATTAATTGTACTACATAGCTGACCTGTTTTCTGAAGCCGAGCCGTGATTGGTACTTACCTGAGCCCTGAGCAGTTGTGATGTCATTTTCAGTCGACAGAAGTGACAAAATGACCGCCCCTGAGATGGCTAAAAAGGGGTGGATTTTGCTGCCTAACTCATATTCCACAAACACAATATTAATAGGACCTGGCGTCAACATATGTGGACTTCACATTTTCACTTGTCTAGAACACAATACTACATTTATCTCTACAAGGGTCTGGTGTCCACTTCCAAGGACATTATACTGCCACTTAGTGGTGAAAGAAGAGTATAACACATTGCAATACACAATACACTTTTGGGTGTATTGGCAGCCATCTTGAGTCCAACCGACTCAAGATGGCTGCCAATACACCCAAAAGTTCACTCGGTTACTCCCGATCCAAATGTGGACCAGGTGAAAAATTCACTCAAATTTCATGGCTGATTCTTGTTCACATATGTATATAAGTCTTCAAGGTTCATTACTAAAGTCTAATTGTATAAAGGTTAGTAACTGTAATGATTTACCATGCTGGTAAACATGATGTACACATATGTGGACAGAGGGACTTATTAAGGAAGTTTTGATGAATATATCCACAAATGTGGACAGAGGAGGTTACTTTTGAAATTGTATTTGGGGATAATTTTGATAGAAAAAAAATGTTTACAAGAAGATATGTCATGTTATGTTAGAAATAATTCTACATAGATGTTTTATTAGATTTTTCAAAATTTTCCACCTCAGAACATTATTCTGTATCAGAAGTGCTGGAGTTGCTGGGGTTAATTGGTGGAGAGGAGTCATAGTTGGAGGATTTGTCAGACATTGATGATTCTGTGGGGTATACTGATTATCACAGGTCGCTGCAGCAGTGCAGAAGGTACCTTCTGACAAAAAAAAAAAATGAAAAAAGATGGAAGAGGTACCTCTGCGCAAGTTACCACTTTGGATGGAAAGATTTGCGTTTTTGATTATGTCTGCTGTTCATGCTAGGGAGCCAGAAGACACCTGCCAGAGATGGGACAAGAAACTGAAGAAATATGTGACCATTTCACGACCAAGTACCATCCGTGAATACAACTCCAAGATGGGTGGAGTTGACCTTGTTGATAGAATGATGAGTTACAATCGCATGAATGGCCGTACAAAGAAATGGACACTGCAGATGCTAATGCACTTTACCGATCTGGCTTCTGTATCGCAAAGACCTCATTGTATTTGGCACTTCAAATAAGAATATCATGCAGTTCCTTGAATTTCTTATTGAAGTGGCTATGATCTTCTTGGGTCAGCATGAAAATGACAACCCTGCTTTTCAGAGCAGGAGGGTGACCCAGCAGTTTGGGACCAGGGGAAAAAAGGGTCCAGTGACTGCAGTGCCCCATGTCTCGGTCTGCAGGAAGGCTGAAGCACATCTGGCAGAGGTGATAAACTTGAAGGCAGTGCACTACAGAGTAAAGGTTACAACAGTAACAATGCAAAATTTAAAATGTTTACTTTTAAAGACATAAGTTTTCCTGCATATGTTAGCAGCACTTAAAATGAGCCATGTGGCTCACATGGGCACAATTTATCATTTAGTTTTTACTCAGGGAAAATACTGCTGTGTTGAGACACCAAATACCGACTTTTGTACATCATGACTCAACTGTGACTTTATTTATTTGTGGAAATACAAAATGAATGTCCGTATTTGTGGACATCCTTTTTCTCAGAAATTCTTGTATTTATAGTCTTTAGGTTCCAAGGAGCCCAAATAACCAAGAGAAATTAAAAATGCAAGCCATGGAAGAGCCCGGGTCTTAGGAGGTAAATCAGAATGCCATGTTTCAACTAGTGGGCCTGCTGGGAACATATTCTTGAAAAAAATGTGTTTGGGTTGATTTTGTCTTTAAGTAAGGGTAACATCAATTTTTGTTTTGCCAGTAACACAACACATTTAATACACAATACTTTCAGTCCTATTACGATGAGATACAAATCTGACACAACTCAGGATGCTAAGATCTAGCCCTATTTCCACCATGGTGTGCCCGAATTACCTTATTACGTGATGTACGCATGTGGACCATGTATCAATGACCTGGGATACGAGATTAAGCCAGGACTGCCACAAAGTCTACTCCAGGCTCACTTCAAAGCAAGTGAGCCACCGGGGACCCCAGCAATTTGATTTAGTGTAGTGTAGTAGTGTAACAGGTTACAGTATATTATTAATTTCACCAAAACACTTGTATTACTGTTGGGATTGAATGTATATTTTCTTTATTTTGTTACTGTTTATATGTTCATACCTGTACATTAATGACGGGAGCTGATCTGCGTGCTGCTGGGAGCGACCGCATAGTGACGTCACGCTGCGTGTGCAAGCCCGGTCACTCTCGAACTCCATGTGGCTGAGGTAAGATACATGCGTCACCCTCTCCCGATAGCCGCACTAATTGACGTGGTAGAGCTCAGTGTTCCGACAAATGAGTCGTGCTGTGGTCTTCAGTGCTGCTATTAGAGATACTCTGGGTGATTTTGGGCGTTTGCTGTAGTCGCGGGGAGACATTTGGGGCCGTTGCCCATCGCGGTGTGACATCACGATAGGTTCGACAGGGCAAGTGGAGACTTCTTAGGCCAGAGTTTCAACAAAAATCAAGATTTATTGTCTTCTTTCAGTCAGTTGCTGTAAGGAAAAACAAAATTGACAAAAATACAAAAGGCGCCAACTAAAGACTGTTCTCATTCAAAAACAACTTTATTCCACATGGAGTGTGTTCTTCCTCTTGCTTCTGTCCGGTTCTTTCCTGTTGTCCTCCCACGCTCGCTCTGCTCCTTGATTTCCCCCTTTTTAAGTCCAGCCACGCCGGCTTCAATCAAGTGGCTTAAGCAGCCACACCTGTTGGGGTTATGGGGCATGCTGGGAAATGTAGTGCCTGTATTGTCGGCCATCTTGGGGTGTGGCACCGGCATCTGAAATGGAATGTAGCATCCTTCCACTACACGTCCCCTTGTGATGCCACAGCGGACTAAGCTAATACTGCTAACGCCGATTAGCATACGCCTTACTCGTATTGTTTGTGATCTCCAGGGGAGCCAGCAGGGCTGTAAATGCACGTCAGTCTCACGCGTCATTATTTGTACCCAGGTATGTTTTTTTATTGTATATTTTGCTGTTTTGTTTTCCCACAACGCAGAGAACCGGTTACACTAGGACCCAGAAAGAGACAAACTCCTGATAAGGAGGCGCTCTTTGTCACCTAAGAAACTTCTGCAGACAATGTGTTGTGTATTCGGAATGCCGTCGGCCAGACGTTTTGGAGTCTCCCCCGGCTTTGAAGCCTGGAGCATCCCCATTCACCCAGTAGCAGGCCAAACCCCAAGGTACTTGGCACGGCTGTACAAAGACTGATCCCAAGAGATCGACATGGGAACTTCAGCTTTAAACTTTCTATGCATTTCGGCCAATCAAAATTACCTGTGTGTGTATTGTTTACACACACATACATTGATCTTATCCTGCTAACTTTGCATTGATGAATCTGCTCCTCTATGGTAATAATCATTTGCCTGGTCATTTTTATTCCATAACAGTGCAGATAGAGGTTTACACTCATCTTTGTTGCCTGAGCTTCAGTCGCGTTCAAAATGAGATGTCTCCAGCCAAAGCATGAAAATTGATGCAAGTTATAAAATCTCCTTGCCACTCCCCTGATATTTTTACCTGAACGCATAAAAAGGTGCACCCAAAGTAAAACTGAAGCTGTACTTGAACCATTTGGAGTATCAGCATAGTTTTGGTCTCTTTTTGAAGATAACACTTTGAATTGTTCTCCTCAACTGTCAGAATATTTTTAAGTGCAGCTGGCCCTGACTTATGGAAGTTTGAATAAATAAGAGAAGGCAGATTTTATGTCTGCCTATTTTTTTTCTTTTCCGAAACTCTGCCTGGAAAATGTTGTATTAGGTGGTGGACTAAAATAACACAGCAGGATTACAGCTAAAAGGCTCCTCCAATTCCATTTCAAGTTTGACAATAATACGACAGAAAATGAGCATTTTACACAAGTTTTACGAAGGGGATGTCCAGGCGCCAAAAGTGTGCCATGTGGGTGATCCCATTGCAACCATGTTCACATACGTGGGGGGAAAAGGCTGCTATTGTCGAATGCTTCAACAATCAGGAGTTCTAATGAAAAGTTAGACTTGGCGCTATCATATCCTACATCCAGATTAAAAAAAAACGCAGAAAAATCAAAGACGGTGACGCGATATGACGTGCGCTCTGACGCGCAGCCCTGATGTCGCTGGGCTTTGAAAGTGTGTGTTACGCAAGTTACGCCCAGCGTTTTTGTTAAAAACAGTTTCCATGTTTTTTTTTAAAGAATTTCATTGGCCGTTGAATGCGTCAATCACCACCTTAGCAAGTTTGGTTGTAACTGCAAACATAACTGACGAATCATCCATATGCAGGGGTGGTACTATTTACGCATGGAATATGTTCATTGGCTGTTGTTGAACTCTGACATCAAATAAGCAATCAATAAAACTAAGGTCCAGCCTATGTTTTTAAAGCTCGTGTGTCTAAATCCGTCAAAGGTAACTCAATCTACGATGAAAAATATGTACATATGTACTGTGTATATGTATCTGACAGCCACCTGTAATGGTTGCAGCAGCTAATAACGTGGCTTTATGGATGTCAGGCTTGTTGTGGACTAACTATATTACTGGAATACTTTTACTGGACCCTTGTCGATGTAATAGTTAGTAGTTTTCTAACCATGTATAACATGCCCAGGAATGCTTTGAAGTTGTTCAGTATGTAGTGAATGTCCCGCGTGCACAACCCGCAAAACCACATCTGGGTGGTTGGAATGGCAACGGGTTACAAATTATGAAATATACAATTGACAATTCAATAGACTCAAATCTAACTTTAATGTCACAAATTGAGTCTCACCTGAAACTCCAACTGAGGGGCGGACACTTCGCACCTCTACCTGCTGGAATGGGAAAACAAAAGGTCTCTCCTTTTGTCCACTTGCTCTCTCTCAACAAATTGATCGCTCTCTCATATCTCTCTCTAGCCGATTCCTTCCACAAGAAATGGGTCTCTCTTCTGACTCTGGCTCTCAACAAGGCTCTCTCAACAGCTCTCTCTCTCTCGCTCTCTCGCTCTCTCTTTCTCTCTCTAACTCTCTTCAACGTCTCAATTTTTTTGGATCTTTTGGTTGGATTTTTGATTGCGTTCCCACGTGTGCCAAGTCTGCCCGGAAACCTCCACCTTGCAAAATCTTACGACCTGGGTTCCCAAACCGCACCCCCACGCATGTCGCAGCTGAGCCGAAATCCGGTTCTGGGGAGCAAGGTGAAGCAAGGCCAGCAGAATCACCCTGGCAAAAGTTGGCGAAGTTCCGAGAACCTAGGAGAACGCAACCAAGCTTTTGGTCTGGTTTCCAGCTGCCTCCCTTTTCTTTTTCTTTTTCCTTTTTCCCTGTTTTTCATCTGCAAATGAGTGAAGATCCTTCCACCTGCTCATCACGTGGGACTCCGCTGATCAAACGTAAGGGACCACTTTGCGCCTTCGTATTTCAAGACTGATGGTCTCTTGAAAACTCTCTCTCGTATGCATGATCCACCTTCGGGCAGGCAAGTTCCGGAGACCATTCTCCCCTCTTCATGCTTAATCGGTGCGGCTGTGTGGGACATTGAGCAGGCGGTCGTGCAGGCTCAACGACAGCAACCAAATCCTGGCTCGGGCCCTGAGGATAGGCTCTTCATCCCAGATTCTGTCCGCTCTCAAGTCCTGGAATGGGGACACTCCTCCAAGATAGCTTGTCATCCTGGGGTGAATCGAACTCTCCAGTTCCTGCGGCAACGCTTCTGGTGGACCCGAATGGTCCAAGATGTCAGGGACTTGTGTCATCTGCTCTCGAGGGAAGTCCTCTCACCATCGCCCCAAGGGTCTCCTTCAAACTCTGCCCATCCCCAGCCATCCCTGGTCCCACCTGTCCATCGATTTCGTCTCTGGTCTGCCACCCTCCGATGGAAACACGGTCATACTGACCGTAGTTGACCGATTCTCCAAGATGGTTCACTTCATTCCACTGTCCAAACTTCCCTCCGCCCTTGAGACTGCAGACATCTTAGTGAACCACGTCTTCAAGCTTCATGGCATCCCCATTGACAAAGGAGACTAACAACAAAACAGAATTGCAGGACAAGCAGTAACATGGGAACATGACAATTTCAAACATTTTAGAAATGTTTCCAAATTTAAACTCAAGCATGACATATTTCACATTTGCACTCTTCTGTTTCGTTACCTTTCGCTAAAAAATATATATTTAAAATATATAGTTATTTTGGCGAGCAGAAATAATGCTGTTCTACAGCCCCATATTGAGGCATGCATGATCTATTTGCAAACACCCAGTGCATTACCAAATGTGGTCCCTGGTATTATTAGGCAGTATAGTGGGCTTTGGTTTTGATACTTCCATTCTTTTTTTTTTTTTTTTCATTTGGAGGTTTGAAGGCTCCTGTGGCCAACACATGGTGTTTTGAGAAGACACTAATTAATTCGAAAGTTCCAAGGCTGTGGTTAGAACGTGATAAGTAATGTCAAAACTACTAGGTAATAACTAACACCACAGCTAAATATAGACAGATGCTATTTGGCAGATGTGAAAGCATATGGTCATAACAATTCAGATCCTATGTACTGTAGGTGTGCTGTCAACTTCACTGTGTCAAAGAATCAATGTATTACTGAGCACCTTGTATAGTTCTGTATAATGATAAAAAAGCATTTTATATAAGGGTATATTTTTAGCAAACAATTCTCACATATTAGTTCAAACGTCTTTGCTATGACAATGGATACTTGACATTTGCGTTCATTTCAGCAAATACTAATCAAAATGCGACACTAGCAAATACCCTGCGTGTACTCACATCACAATATATTTTTATAAATTACAGCCTGCAACGAAGTAGAATGCTTTTAATCTAGTCAAGGCTATACATATAGAACAGGTACACATGTTTCGTAGGGACTTTATGAGGGATGGGACCTATAGGCACAGATGAAATGCTCGAACCAGGGCGCACATTAATCAAAATATCAAAAAAATGATTGGATGTTTTGCGAAAATATGGCCAATGACCACCAGCAGAGTAAGAAGAGATATTCTTCACCAAGGCTACAATTCACTTCAAGACTTAGGTCCCTATTTTCCAGCGCAGGTCTTGTGCAAAGCACAGTCTAACTGTGCGCATTAGTGGAGTTTTCTTTCTTTTAGTGTTTTGCTAGACTAGCGCAGATAGGAGAGTGCATGTGTGCCATTGTGCGCCGTTGTGGGCGGGAACGCAGCCAACTCCCGACCATCAAAGCAGATCCTAGCACATTCCCTTGAAATTCAGTGCAGAGAGAGGCCCACGGTCTTTTTGGCGGAAGAACTAATTGGAGTCCATGTAGGAGATCGGTGCGTGCATAGTGCATTTACATTAAAAGCAACTGCAAGAAGATCTCCACTTGCGGATGATGTAAACCTGGCTGCTATGGAATGAGCTATTGGATAAAGACCACCTTCCACCCCTGTGTGTGACAACCACCCCTCCACCACCCATAGTTGTGCCGTGTGGTCAAGGCAATGTTCTTTCTAATTTTTTCTCTCTAATATGTTTGAGATTTTTTCGTTGTTTGGCGGCGTGTCTGCTCATGCGGCGCCTATTTGTGATGTGATGATTATGTTCTCGACACTGAATGGCTATCGGGGAGAGGAATAAAACCAGGTCAGAGACACCAATAACAATGAACAGATCCTCCTCAATTGTAAATGCATCAAAACCCATAGTCATAACATTTGTGGTCAAAAGAAATGCTTTATCGTTATGAAGATGTGAATAATTTTCCTGAAAGTAGGGGATTCATATTCAAAATTCACACGCACACACAAACATTTCATTCTGGCATTAATTTCCATACTTTTTCACCCAGGAGGCAGTGGCAACACTTGACATTACATACTTGACAAGACCCTCCCGGGGAGCTTTTTTAGCTTACCTGCCGGTTGAGTAGAAGCACTTGTGGCTAAAGCCAAACTGTGGCAGGGTTTTTACTTTCTGGACCTGCATTTGAAACCTCAGCTCGTATCCTCGTTCAGCAAAAGTTGAATGCATCATGTCAGCAATGGAGCTATTTTCCTGTTTGTTCAAAACAACATGCCTCCCAGCTGGTTGCATTTGTAATTGGCTAAAACTGCGTGGCCTTAAGTTCATGTAACTTCTGCTGAATGATGAAAGCTATTTTAAATTAAAGACATGTTAAAATTAAATAAATAGCACACCTACTGTAGGTACTTTTTTTCCCACCTAAATAAAATTGTCTTCAGACTATTTACCAGTCAAAAATAAAAACTACAGGAAAGCTATTACTTTGTGTTTGGATGGTCATGGGTGCGGAGGCGGAACTTCTGCCTTTCAACGAAAAGGCTTTTTGCTCACACGACACGAGAAAATAGATTAGCTTTTGGGCTAACATAAACACTATGACAGGACAAAGACCCCAGAGTGAACAACTGTTTGCTGTGATGTCTTATTTCGCGGGTGTCATCGATAGATCGTGAAAATTATGACATTACAGTCAATCGGCGATATTGCAAAATAGCGAGTGATTTTGATCACTCAAAGTCTGTGTAAAGTCTGTTTTCCCATCCTGTGCCCTTGCATTGTCTCATAACCAGCCTGTTTTGTTCATGGTGGCTTGAAACAAGGCTGCAGTGGGCGCCGGGAAGATAGTGTAAACGTAGCCATAGCTGTTGCCAAACTGTTGCACACACTGAATTAAAAAGACTTGAAACTTCCATCTGAGGGGAATTTATTGTCAACTTGACAAGCAGTAGGTGGATAGACCTCAAACTTTGGTTGTAATAACACCTCTGTGCTTGGACTATGTTGAGCTGTGTCAAAAGGAGCTGGTAGCTTGTGTCAGTGTCAGGGCAGAAATGCCAGTCCTGAAAGGTAGCATGATTTTCTCCACATGGCTTGGCATCTGTACATTGCTAGGATGGACAATTGCACCAAAGAAATGTTTGAACATGTTTGTCTTCATATGTTTTTTGTTTTTGTTTTTGTTTTTTTAGAAGACTTCCTAGACACTCGAACACCATGTATAGTATTCAATTCATTTGTGGGCTTGATGACTCTCATAAAAAATTAACATCATTCCCTCATCATTTGCACAGTTGTCATTGGTCAGTGCTACAACACGAATGGTACCCTTACATTACGTAAAGACTTTTCATAATTATATGTCACATGTTTTTGTTGTGATGTTTGTCTCTGTGTGCCCTGCGATTGGCTGGCAACCAATTCAGGGTGTCCCCTGCCTACTGCCCAAAGACAGCTGGGATAGGCTCCAGCACGCCCCGCGACCCTTGTGAGGATAAGCGGTACAGATAATGGATGGATGGATGTTTTTGTTGTAGTTGGTTGTTACTGAAATACTAGTGTAGCTAATACTACCTGAGACAAACTCATTGTTTGTTTTTAACCCTTTGATGTATGACATGGCTCAAAAGTGACCCGGATGAGTTTTAATGTTCTATATATTTGCATTGAATTTCAGCATTCAGTATTCAAGGTATTCCTCAATTAACTTGTTTTTGATCATCATACATTCCTGATTTATTTTTTATTTTGTTACTTTTTGAATACAAAACATTTTTTATTCATATCCTTTAATGCACAACACGGGTCAAAAATAACCCACATCCATTTTCTGTACAATTCATGTATTGCTGAGTGTTTCGATGATATATCTTTGAACTGAATTATTTTTTTAAAATCAATTACTATGCCAAGTATGCATTGAATATATTTTTGTTCAGCACAAATCATGATGTTATTGGTCCTTTCTTATATAGCACAGCTTTTGTATTTGGAAGTTTAGACACATGGGTCAGAAACGACCCAAATCCATTCACAGTGAAAGCTGTGTGCAACATGTTCCCCTTTGCCCATCTAATACATGTATTATTTTTCAATTGTTCTAATGTTACCTACAGCAATTGTGGTAGATAATTGTACATAAAATTTGATTAGGTTTAGGTTACCTTGAGTACTTTTCTGAAGTAATTACTATTGGCTAGCTAGCTGTTGCCATATTCTATTTTAGTGAGATATTCTATTGGAGTGAGCTAACTCTCAACTCAACTTTTGTATAAATAATATGTATGTATGTGTATGTATATTGATGTGCCTCTGAAAATATTGTGTTTCTGATTTTTTTAAAAAAATATTCACAGTATGGCTGTTCGTGGACTTAATGCTGAGGTGGTTGCATCTATTCTAGAGGAAGAACAAGACAGGGAAGATTAGTAGCCGGTTAGGGCACCAGGCGGAGAACCTCGAGGTGGCCCATGCTTCTCTGGTACAGTGTGGTGGATGATGCCACCCTCAATGCCTGCACTAACTTCACAGCACAACACCCTGATTCTATGGGTGGCTTGAACAACGTACGCCGGCGATTCATCAAGTAAATGGGCAAAGAGCTTGTCATGCCACATAAGAAGAGGCACATGGAGAGCATGACAAAGGCACATTATTGAGGCAATGGGAAGAAAAAAAACACAAGCACACAAGAGGACACCAGATAGTAGGGCCAAAGAAAGAGGAAGAGGTACACAATCTGCCCAGTTTCCAAAGACAGAAAAGTCACCAGCTGGTGTTTCCAGTGCGCCAGGCTTGTGTGAAAGGAGCACAAAGACTTAGTGATCATTTGTGAACCATGAAAAATTGAGATGTCAATTTGTGTTCTAGTGATGTGTTCTGTTGTATTTCATATTGTTTGGTCACATTTGATCAGTTTACAGTGATTAAACTACATACTGTATACAGTTCTGTTCAGTAGCCGTGTTATCTGTTACCATATGTGTGACAAAATCACAAATAAACATGTTGCAAATGTTAAATACGTAAGTGTTTGGCCCCACTTATTGGTAAAGTAATTATTTGAAACAAATTATTGTTGTAGTATTAAGTCATTTATTTTTAAATCACACTTAGAGTGTAGAGTAAGAACGGGTCGATTTTGGCTCATGTGTGTAAACTTCATTTAGTAATGGTTGGTTATTCTTTATAAAGTATGAAAGGAAAGGTGTAAATAATGATCTGTCATCCGTCATCTTCCAAACCGCTTATCCTGTACTAGGTCGCGGGGAGGTGTTGGAGCCTATCCCAGCTGACAATGGGCGAAAGGCAGACTACACCCCGAACTGGTCGCCAGCCAGTCGCAGGGCACACACATACACACACACAGACACCGTCACTGAGCGGGAACCGATCCCACGCTGCCCGCACACAACTCAGGTGTGTGTACCACCACATCATCAGTGACCCTAAATAATGATCTGTTGTAATTAAAAACAAGGTACTTAAAGAATATTTGCAATGTTCAATCATTAAAACATTTCATTTCAAAAGATAGACCAAAGAAAAACCCAGCCTGCATGAAATAACATGGGAAATGAATGCAGGTCATTTTTGACCCATCTTGTGCATTACAAGGGGTGTACAAACAGTATGGTGTGCATCAAAGGGTTAAAGTATAACACGATTCAAAATTAATTTTCCTTCATTCTATTAGGTAAGAACACTAAAATGCACATATCAATCACATCTGATTCACTGAAAAAAGGTTTAAACCTCCATTATGGTGGCAAAATGAACAAAAACTGTGATAGATCCTCACCACAATTAAAAGAAAATTACAATTTTGTCTTCAGTAAAAAGAACAGGTCTTCCAAAACTGCTAAGATGCTGCAAACCAAAAGCCCGCCAACATAAAAAAAAATAATGCCCACTCTGCCTACGTCTGTGAAAACCTTCTTGGACGCATACATCCCTTTCATTATGAAAGGTTTTCTCATCCTGTAGGATAGGGATCCCAAAGTGCCTGTTACCATCTTGACAGAGAGTGCAGCATCTCAGTCGGTTATCCTTGAGGGGGTTCACTCACTCCTGGGAACATTCTCGACCCACGCTGAGGCTTTGGTGAGAGGGTTTGCAATGGAGTTGGTTGGGGTTCCATTGCATGTCATTAAGAGTCTGACCTCATAAAGGAATGAGTTGTTATGGGAGTTAGTCCACAATTTTTCATTAATGGCATGTTCCTCCGTCTGAGCACTCAGACGTTCTGGAGCCCAAGTATCTGGAGGTATTTGTAGTCTATGCTGTTACACGTGCAATGTCCAAGAAGCAGGAGTAGAATTTTATTTGTGACAAGGTAACTCCTCCCTGGTGCTCCACCATTACTTCCTATTCACAGTGTTGTTAAAGGGACAGTTTGTGACTTTACATTGTGATTAGCGCTGTCAAACTTTTCGCATTATCGGACGGTAATTACATTTTGTAATTGATCACGTCAAAATATTTGACGCATTTAACGCATGCGCAATATGACCGCCCGTGCATAATCCCACTCAGAAGTGCAGTGAGCTGCAGAGCGGACGCGCGCCTGTGTAATAGTATCAGGTAGGCCCTCTTGGTAGGCCACACACATTCTTTTTCGTGATCGGTCTGTTATGTCACATGTTGCAGTGACGCACAGTTTACCCCGGCTCGCGGATGTTGCCCGCGGGAGTATGAAGAAGAATCCCGAAAAAAAGAGGGAAGCTTTAAATCTCAGAAATGTGAATAAGTCTGTTTGCCTCAGCGACTGAGGATGAGTAGAGAAGGAGGGCTGTCTTGTTTTGTGTTAATAAAGTCAGTTAATAATTACACTCTATACTCCAACTGCAGCATCTCACATCGTAGAACAGAACATAACACTCACCCGTCATATGAGCCAATCACATTCGTGTGCACTTCAGGGACCACTCGGAAAACATAAACCCTAAGAATATTACAAGGGCCACATATAATTGTGTACATTAACCCCCCCCCCACCCACACACTTTGTTTGCACACATTTGAAATGTTTCTGTCACTGTTCTGAGGCCCTTTTGATTTTTTGTTTTTCTAGTGAATAGAAATACAGTCTACTAAAGAATGAATGTTAATTTTAATTTTAAAATGTTAATTTTCATCTCATGAGGATTTATTGTTCGAATAAAAAAAATACATTATATATGAATAGTATGTTGAATGTATATATCCGTCTTCTATTTTTCCATTCCAACAACAATTTACAGAAAAATATGGCATATTTTGGAGATAGTTCGTTTTCACAATTTCACATTCTACTGTGACTTTTTAAATGTGCAATTGAGCTTCTTTTTGGACTATTTGTCTCCCTAGAGTTATGCAAACCAATCAGTGGTCAACTTTCTTGTTGCAATTTTTTGCACAATTTATAAAGCCATTGAGCAAATCTCAATGCACCAGGTATTGAGAGAACCAAGGAGCCATTGAGCGTTGTGACCAAAGTCTAAAGTCCCTGCTACGTACTTAATGTCTTGTGACTAACGTGGACTGGGATGAGGGGGTACACATTCTCCTCTTTGCAATTTAGGAGGTGGCTCAGGAGTCTTTGGGCGGTGTTTGCGCACACTGTGTGAGAGCCCATAATCTCTTAAAAGAGAAATGGCTGGGTGGTGACTCACTGAAAAACTTGTTTGACTTGGGAAGTAACATTTGTTTGCAAGTTCACAGAGCCTCTGAACTGGCAAAGCAGAATATGGCAAGTCAAACAAATGAATCTCATTTTCAGTCTCAGTGATAGTGTTGGTTCTGCTCTTCAAGCGCTTTACAGTGGCTCTGATGTTGTTGAGGGCAAAATTAACACCCTGGATTACATTGTCGCCACTGCAGACAGGATAACAGACAATGTTGGGAAAATGTATTTTCTCTGTGAACTAGTTCGAATTCATTTTTTTTAATGAAGTTGTTCAGTTCATAGCTCATATAAATGAATGAAGTTAAGCGTTCCAAAACTGAACTAGTTCATAGTTGTTGTTTTTTTGTTTTTTTTAACAATAGGTTACGGCAAGACATTACACTCAATACTGACATTTTTGCCTGAAGGATCTAAAGCTATATGAATGGCTGGATATTAGCCAACAGGTTAATCAAAAACCAATATGGAAATTACACATTTACGGACATTGCACAATCAGTTAAAAGTGTTAGAGTCAGCGTGCCCTAATCTGACCATGGGTGCAGCTGGAGAGGATCAGGCCTACAGACAGGGCCAGCCAGGGAGAAGACCAGCCCACATTATGTTTACATTTTGAAGACAGTATAAATGTGAGGGCTGCATGCTAGACCGTGCGCCTTTTCTGCTCTCGACTGTCTGAGAGCATTTGCGAGGATGGAAAAGGTGCCCGGATCTGATCATTGTATGATTCCTGAACTTCAGAGATGGAAAAGAAAACAGATGAGAAAATTCACAATCGACTTGTCTGAATCTTTATTTACATTGGAAACCATCTTGAAAGGTGTCACTGATGGTGTAGTGGTACACACGCCTGAGTTGTGTGCGGGCAGCATGGGATCGGTTCCCGCTCAGTGACGGTGTCTGCGCGTGCCCTGCGACTGGCTGGCGACCAGTTCAGGGTGTAGTCTGCCTTTCGCCCATTGTCTGCTCCCCGCGATCCTGTACAGGATAAGCGGTTTGGAAGATGACACATGACACCATCTTGAAAATTAACAAACACTCAATGAGTAAGTAGTTGTTTTGTAAATTGCTAATTGGGCTTGTGGCCTCGAGACCTGCAAAACATTCCAACACCCCTAGTGTTATTTCCTTTACTCCACAATGTGCATTATAAGCACACACAGCCAAATAAAATAAAACACACACATGCACACACACAAGGTGTGGTGAAAACAACAAATGTGAAACAACAATATATCTTGACAAAGGTGCAGCAGGCTTGGAGAATTGGGCAAGCTATACATATATATACAAGCGATATAAATCCCCCTAGATGGGAACCTGTTGTCTCCGACAGGAATGACACATGTGTTTCAAATCACCGTAAGTCATTAATCGTTTAAGCTAGCAATGCAATTCCAGTGGATTCTAAAAGCAGAGAAGTGGAGCTTTCTGTCGATACCACATACATTACGGTAGCTGACATTTTTGTATGTGCGGGGCGGGGGAAGCCGTGTATCACAGTGGAAAGTGACGAAGATGACATGTTTTTCATATCACCATAACTCATGAACCGTTTGTGCTAGCAACGTAATTTCAACGGAGAATCGATACCGCATATGGAGGGGTGGCCGGGGTGCCGGCGAGACGAAAATAGATGATTACATAGATGGGCAAAAATCCACTTATATTTATGCTTAATCAGTTTTTTTTTTAAATTTATTTCCCATGTATTGTTTATCGCCTACCAAATGTGCGTCCGTCATTGGCGGATAGGCGGACCTGTCCATCACATAGGTGGTATGCCCAGTTATGGTAAATACTGTACGCAAACATATTCTTTATCCTCTGCAAAGAATGATGAATATTACTGTGGCTTACTGAGGAACTGAAAACTGATGTAAGTTGATGGCAGACTTGATATTCTTAAAAGACTAATTACTTTTTTCCCCGTTGTGTACCTTGCAGCATTGTGTCATCCTATGTAAAGCGTGTATCTCTTTTTTGTTGTTTTTCCAATAAAAAGAAGACAAAACAAAAAATGTGGTGTTATTAATTTCTCTGAGTATTATAAAAAAATAAAGAGCAATTATTAAGACAATATTCTGAATACAGTGGGAATAATGTTGCATTTCTCATTGCATATCAAGTATACGGTAAACTACAATGTCTGCATCTCTGACTAAAAGATAAAAAACAATAACAACAAACTGCTTCACACAAATTGATTTTTTACTCTCCAGCCAAAACATCAATTAATTGTTAAAAGGGACTTTGTTTGGTTGACCATGCAGCAAAGTGGATCTAAATGGCACGTCAATGTAAGTAGTCAATGTGGTATTTTCTCACTCTGTCTCAGGATAAATTCCCACAGATTTTTATCTAAATCATGCCCATTAGCAACCTTTTCTAAATACAGCAGATGAGTTATGGGTGTTTAAAAGAAACTATGCGTTCCCTGGCTTTGTTAACATATTTGCACTAAAAACCTCAAGAGGCATCTTAGCTCAGTCATATTTCCATGAGCTTGAACATATTCTTTAATTATGTGCTGTCCCCTTTGGCAGACACAAATCATTTGTGAGCAATGGAGCGGCGATATTTCAAAATGAGCGAAGGCAGAACAAGTAAGGTTTTTACAGTAGGATTACCTCCTTATGAATGATTCTAACGTGCATGATGGGATGGTAAGCTATGCTTAACTAGGAAATAATGCACTTCATCCACGTCTCTCTCTCTCTTTTTTTTTTACCTTATTTGTTTATTTTGGTCCTTTCCAAATGTCACATCAGATGGGGGATTAAACTTTGTCACAATGCTAGGGTGAAAGCTTCATGCACATGTGCTTACAGGCACTGGCATCTGTTTAACCCAAGGGTACCACTATTAAATGTCACAATTTCTTGGTAATGTCAAGAATATGCCTTCAAATTTGTGCTAAAATAAGTTGCGCCTAAACTTTGGAAATGTGGAAGAAAAAGAAACATTTTCCTTCAGCCTAATGACAAAATCTCCTACAAGATTCCTTTCGAGGAAGATAATATCTGTAGACAAAAACAGTGACACTTTATCAGACCATCCTGAAAGCATATCAGAAGACAACACCTACAAAACACTTTCCCTCTCAGTGGAGGCATAAATAGCAGGCGAGGTCGCTGATTGATAATTATCCTTATCTCCAAATGTCTCCCGTTACGGGGAAACAAATAAGGCTAGCGGCACATTGGCAGACAGAGGTCAATGGGAGGACTTCTACATTTCACACGGAACACACTGAGCGATAGAGGTTCCACAGAGTCAGCGTCGCCGACCCCTAGGTGAGATCTGAACGGGATGATAAAGGCTACTGACGGAGAGAAAATTGGCAGATAATTACAAAGGCTAGAGGGGCACATTTTGTCCCCCCGTGTCTCTTTCTCTTTGTCATATAACACACATTTATCGCCCCCACCCCCACCCCCCCACACCCTCCTCAACAACACACACAAATAATGCAACGGCATAGTCAAGTCAGTGTGGCGTGCAGCCTCCAATGAAATGACCAGTGAGCCTTATAATGACCATTTTCTGAGATGGAAGGAATAAACTACGGATCCCCTCTGGTTCCAAGGATGTGAGAAAATATTTTTTTGCTAAACTGTACCCACAGTTTAGTAATCAGTTCCCACAGTTTAGTAATCTGAACCCACAGTTTAATAATCTGTACCCACAGTTTAGTAATATGTACCCACAGTTTAATAAACTGTACCCACAGTTTACTAATCTGTACCAACGGTTTACTATTCTGTACTCATGGTTTACTAATCTGTACCCACAGTTTAGCAAACCGCTTGCATTCCGCCACCCTATAATGACAATAGGGTGATTGCTTGTGGCGAGCGAAAAAGGTTGCGAATGAACTTGACGCATGAAAAATGAAAATAAACACATTGGCTAATTGTTGCCTTTGCAGCTGCTAAAACTGCTTAAGAAACACTATAGAACTAGTGCAATATTATATCCATTTGATATAAAGTGATGAAAGTGAAAATAAAACATGCCATGACTGCTCTAAATGTGATTCACAAAGCATTGCACTACGCTCTAGAAACAATACACTTTATACCTTCTAATTTACATTGACAGATATACGGCCGTGTAAACAATATAGGCCTACCAGGTTTAACACATTTATGAGACCACTAACCAGTGTAGGGTTTATACCACAGCTTCTCTAAATGTAAAGAATTGGTAATTACCAAAATCTACTTTATGTTTTTGTAATTGTTAATGCACCAGCATGTATGAGATCTTTAAATGAAATTATGTCTGAATGAAAAAATCGGCACATTGTCCATTAACTTCCAAATAGTATTTTACAAAAAATGCATTTAAAGGGAATGAGATTAGCTGCTTCAATTTGTGGCAAATCAAGTTGGTATGTTTATACCCACAACGATGCAAAACACCCTTTTTTTAAATCCGCCAGGCAAGATCCAAACCATCTCCTCGCAAAATTAGACAGTGTCTTGCACTAGCCTTGCACTGGTCATGAAAATTGAGCCCCTAATTTTACTCTGCTTAACAATTCCAAGCGTAGTTGTTGTGACGTGTTTGGGATAACCATCTTGCTGGAAACCCCAAATGCATCAAAATGAAATAAGATGCTGAAATGAGATGAAATGAGATGCTGATAAACTAATAAGTCTGATACTCAGACTCAATAAATTGCTGCATTATAAATGCTGCAGTTAAAATTGTGATCTATGTTTTTGTCTTTAACAATAGCACATTGCTATGTTGTGATAGTGCCGGAGGGGGATCTGCACTTGCACTGCACTTGAGCTCGAAACAATGCAACTAAACTAAGTTATAACATAAGAAAACTGTGTGTGTGGGTGCGCGTGCGTGTGTGTGCATGTGTTGGAGTGGGTGCGTGGGTGTGTT
Organism: Filicampus tigris; assembly: GCF_054856515.1. Lineage (NCBI taxonomy): Eukaryota > Metazoa > Chordata > Actinopteri > Syngnathiformes > Syngnathidae > Filicampus > Filicampus tigris. The sequence goes on from NC_141217.1 coordinate 10,036,761, forward strand.
TGCACGCGCATGTGCTGTTGCTCTACCGACTGAATGGTAAAGCAGACACTGACGTTATCCCCTCAGAAGTGTTTTGTTAATCTCAAACTTTGTTTTGTGTTTGCGCTTCTCACTGATTCAATATGACAGAAGTAAGCTGGACACAAATCAAGTCAGTCGTGTTCTGTTTCACGAGTCAATGTTGGTTTTCTCTTCACCCCAAAAGGCTTCTCGAGAATCACGGGCAAATGTGCTTGCGTCTCTCTGGTTTTCACCTTTCGCAGGGTGCTTCTGGTTCCCATTAACCACGATAACCGAGGTATTACTGTATTTCCACCAAAAACAACTCACTCAAATGTTTTCATATTATTCAGCGAAGCTGGGAATTTTTCTACAAATTGAGCATCCGTCATCCATCAGTGAAGGCTACTCTTGCCCTTCCGTCGTCCGTCATTCCATCATTTTTCCCAGGGGGAAAAAAATAATACCCATCTTTAGGCCGGTCCGTCTTTATTTTCAGTTGGCGAAACTTGAACAAACATTTGAACATTGTATTTGCCGATGTTTCGTCGTCCTTATGTTTGTCGTTGGCTGAGCGCTCTTAAATTACAGTATGACAGAGTTGGACATTTTACTAAAATTTACGGGTCTGTCAATGGCCATCCGTCTGCAGTCTGTGTACCCTTCCGCCATCCGTCTATTTGTCAAGCCAGACCAAATAGTAATCGCCAATCGGTCAGTCCGTCTACTATCTTAACCGTGCTTCCATTATTGCTTCTATCTATCAAAGAACAAAGGCTTCACCTTGCTGGTATTAAACTAGTTTTTAGGACATCCTCACAAGTTGACCCATCGTTCACATTTATCCCTCTGAGTTTTTGGCTTCGGGAAACAAATAAAAAATACATCCTTCATATGTGGATGGTCGTAGTGTCTGTAGTAGTTTCTACAAGTTCCATAGCAGCAGTATTTACTCTGCATTTTTTTTTTCTGAGATAAACGGGCAGAAAACAAAGAGTAATAACAGGAGTTGTCTGCAAAGTGCTGCAAGCTTCTCTGTGGACCCTCTTCCGGTTCGCGATGTGACGATATAGATATATAGAGATACGGCACGCTATTAGGACCCATTAGCTGACCAAAACAATGCCAGATGTAAAATACACGAATCAAGCAGCAAACTTACATGCATCAAACAAGTCAAGTCAAGTTATAGACGATTACGTAGATGGACGAAAATCCATTTCAACCAATGCGTAGTCCGTTTTTTATTTTTTATTTTATTTTTTTTTAAGTTTCCCGTTATCGCCTGAAAAACAGGCGTCCGTCATAGACAGATAGACGGACTGGTACGTCGGTCGGACGGAATGCCCACTTCTGCAGTATGTGGATATTTTTTTTATTGTTCAAGCCCTTTGTTGTTGAAGGCTGGATCATTTATACATGTATTGAGAAATGTATTATGAAAAAAAAATACATTACAATAACCCACAACAACAAAACAGCAACCTTCTGTACATTGGTTCAATAAATAATAGACATGCACACATTTTCTCCACATTGAAATGGCATTTTTTTGTCATACATCTGATTAGGAATCCTGTGGTGCTATGTGGGCCCTCAGTAGCGCTGGTGAAAAATTGCGGCCTATCCCAGTTTCCCATTCCTGACCTAAAGTCTCGTCCAAATAAATGCTGTATAAAATCCAAAGATCAGCCAGCACTGTTGAGCAAACACATGGAAAACAATTAAGATTAGGCCCTAGGTTTTGACTTAGCTGGCAAGTATGTGGAAACATTCCCCTTATGTTGCACACTCAGGTCATGACTTGGTCTTAGACATGAGGAAGAGAGAATGGCAGAGGCAGGTTTACCCAAATGCAGATGAAACAACAAACTGACAAGAAAATGCTTTGTTTTAAATATCAAAGAAAAACACTGGAGGCAAAGTCATTGGAAATAAACACACACACACAACAGTGAACACTACATAGAGACTTACATACAGTGGAGGAGAACCAATCCAAAAGACAGTCTTGACTGGCTGACACAAACCAGATTAAACTGATTAAAAAATGTTCATGCATACAAAGGTTTGTAGGACACCAAGCATTTTGATAAATATTTTCTTTCACTGTTTCCCTGGTGCAGTGATGATTAGCTACTGTGCAGTGGAAAATCTGCATCTGCTTAACCACCTTGCTCTTTTTACGGCACGCATGTGTTGCTAGGCAGTGTTCATAGGGCTCATTCATAACTTCCCCATTGGTCTGTGGAAAAACACAGCGGACCACGACCTGACTGTGATATGCCAAATTGGCACTATTGTATATATGAGTTTATTCATATGCAATTATTTGTTGTGTGATGTCCCCAATGCAGACTACTGAGCACACTCCTGAGAATCGTTTATTACTCTGCTGTCATCAACCATTATATTGGTGTGCAGTAATTGCAGCTGCTTATTGCTGAATTTGATCGTGTCATATAATAATATACTTCAAGTGTTACCAAAGCTCATGCTGCATGCCTCGTATTACCCATTGCCCTTGACGCAACATTGTAGATGTCCTAGAACAGGATTTAAAAGAGGATTTAATTAATCTTATTTTCATACTTTTATGTTGATTATTTTAGAGTTTTTGTAGGATTGTCAAACTAACTGCAAAATAAAACTATTAGAGAACATTGGCAACACTTCTTTGTTTTCCTCCTAGTTCCATTTTCAAAATGAATGGACTGGCCTCAGGTGGCCTTTCAGATATCGCCAATTAAAAGGATCAATCTCTCTTATTTGAAACTGGGCAGGGTATTATTTTACAAACAATAGTCCTTGTTGTTCAATATAATATTGCAAAATGTACCAAAGGACCAAAGCAAAGGGTGGATCTTGATCTTTTTGCTCTAGGTTGTGAACAGTCACCGTGCAGTCTCTCCTTGGTTTTGATGCCGTTTAATGCGGTTCGTAAAAATTCAAACAGAACGAATGCCACTGTCAGGTACTGATTGTACCTGAATTCACAGGATGCAGAAGTCTGAGCACCTGATACATAATTCAACATGAGCAGACACTGAGTGACACTGATCCATTGCTTCGATCGATAGCTTTGTTGAAAGAGAATCCAGATGAGGCAGAATTGCTGGTAATGATAGGTGGCTCACTCCATTATGCTAAGGTTGAGAGAGCAGCCTTAATTGTACAAGCAACACTCACCACCTTCTTATGTGAAGTCGTATTGACATCCAACATATCGGATTCCATGCAGCAGCAATCAGAGCTGGACTTCAGTGTGAAGCGCAACCGGGAGATGGCATAATTAACATTTATTGATACATGACTGCTGTAAGCCTGTTTGGCTAGTGAATTAAACCAGCTCATTCCAGACTTATTGGTGAGTATGAGAAATAAATAATGGATGCCTGTCCATTCACTCAGACTTTAGCATTCATCAGTAGAGCCCTTCGCCACAACCCATCACCATCAATTTCCACAATTTCTGACATCACTTTGACCCAAATGAAGTCATGATATTTTTCCTCGAAACCAAAATTCAATACACGTGCTTTCCAGTAGCCGTTTTAATGACTGAGATACACATAGAGACATATTTTTAATACAGTTGAATTAATGTCATACTGGATAATACCACCGCTCCCACAAAGAACAATGTTTTGATGTTATAAAAATGTTGCCAATATAGACCTCCATCTAATTTTGGGTTTATGCAGAGTTGGGCATTCATTCCGCCTATGTGACAGACCGGTCCATATATCCGCCTATGACTAACGCTAATTTTGCAGGTGATAAACGAAGGACGGGAACCTAAGTATAGTCGGAAGCACATTTTTTTCAGTTTATGTAATCGTCTATCGTCTATTTTTGCAGTGAGGCTTCAATGGCTGCGGTGGGTTTTCCGTTTCCCTTTGGCCGCGGCTGAGGCTTCTGGGTCCTAAAAGGAGACGCATTTACGACGGGGGCGGATCGCCAGATTGTAAGGACGGACGCGCTTAAAAATGATGAGGATGGACAGGATCGGAGGACGATTATTTTTATGAATAAGGACGGAGTGACAGAGGACGGAAGGGTACTCAGGTCACGGACGGAGGACGGACCGGCAAAAAAGGGTAAAGTGCCCAGCTCTGTAAAGGGAGTGTGAAATTTTAGGAAACTTTCCAGCTCTGGGTTTATGCCTCCACTCCTCCACATTAAAAGCATTAGTAGTTACCAAATACATTTTTCATTTTGTTTCTGTAATGGTTAATAGAGTATTTATTGGCCTTTAATCCGAAAAATATTCGGATATTTCATCATCTTCATACTAAAGGTGGGCCTTTAGCCTACCAACGGAAGTACCTTCCATCACGCTTTGCTGGGGAATGACAAATAATGGAAACTTTGAAACACTGACAGGCTAAAAGCCTGGTCCTTTTTTGTATAGATAAATGCTAAATATATAGCATTGTACCCTATCTTGCCACGGGTTATTGACTAGTGCATGCTCAGTTACACATTTTTGTGTTTTTAGTATTTGGCCTACATAAGGGGTGTCCAAACACGGTCCTCAGGGCCTGTGTCCTGCCTGTTTTCCATCTATCCAGCTGCAACGCACCTGTTTCAAAAGATCATGATCGTTATCAAGCTTCTTCAAAGCTTGCTGATGAACTGATCATTTAAATCAGGTGTGTTGCAGCAAAGAGAGTTGGAAAACGGGCAGGAAAGTGGCCCTTGAGGACTGGAGGTGGACACCCATGGCCTACATTATACCAGTGTGTTAAAAAAAACAAGTAAATTGTTTATTAGTCAATTTTATGTTGTTGTTTTTTTTATTATGTCTGCAACGCATGATTTTCATTACATGCATGAGGATAAATAGTTTGGAAAATGGATGGATGGATGGAGTATTGATTTGCGCATACAAGTCTATGTTTCTAGCATTTAGCCTACATTTTATCAATAGGCTTCAATGTACATGTATTTGCAAATACTTTAAAATGTTTTCTAAAATCGTTCCAACGAGTTTGCAAATACGACGCACAGCCTGCAATGACATTTGTCCATTATATTGCTGAAGGGTGGTTAAAATAATGATGACGGGGTGGCAAATGATAAATGCTGGACCGGTGTAATTTTCTTTACATATGTTTTATGCATCCCGACTAGTCTAAACATGGCATTGTGATTAATATTGCATTTGTGACACATGAATTAAGTACAAAAACTCACCCGTTCTTATCTATCACAGGGCGACCATCTTGCCACTTGCTGTCAACTGATTTTTTTTATTTTTAAGGAATAAAAAGGTAAATTCCGTTTGAAATGTTTCATTCATGGTGAAAATGGTGAACGGTTGAGACGCCAAATGAGAAGATTCCACATTAAAGTGCTTTAATGATGCTTTGTTTAGCAATGTATATAAGGTTTTGTACTTATGATCACTCAAAATTGGTAGCTACTGACACAATTCCATTTTTTAAATTAAATTTAAAGACAACAGATGTTTGAAGAGAAGCAAAGTAATGTCCTGGTGTTCCCATATGATTGACGGCGTGCGTTTTTTGGGGGGGGTTTACGCATCAAGTGCTACCGCCTCTGATCCAGTCAAATACTGTACTTAAAGAGGGGGTCAACCCGAACATTTTTTTTCAAGAGTATGTTCTATGCAATCCCACTAGTTGAAACAAGGCACTCTGATAAATATTGCGTTTGTGGAATAAGCTCGATTTTAGCCATCTGTCTGGCGGCCATTTTGTCACTTCTGTCGACCGAAAATGACATCACAACTACTCAGGGCTCAGGTAACGACCAATCACGGCTGACCTATTTTCTGGAGCTGATCTGTGATTGGTCGTTACCTGAGCCCTGAGCAACCGTGATGTCATTTTCAATGGACAGAAATGACAAAATGGCCGCTCCTCAGATGGCTAAAAAGGGGTGGATTTTTCTGCTTAACTCATAGTCCACAAATGCAATATTAATCAAAATGCCGTATTTCAACTTGTGGGCCTGCTGGGAACATATTCTTGAAAAAAAAATGTTTGGGTTGATTTCCTCTTTAAATACACAATAGTGTGTATGCATGTTGTATTTTATTTAGATCACAGTTGCCGTAATATAAATAGACACTTTTTAAGTCACCTCGATTACAGAGCAGGAAAATGAGTAAAAAGAATTTTTGTACTACAGTCATCTTGCTGACACAGACAAGATCCAGTAGCTCAGTTCTCATAAAAGTACTCTCACTGTCCTCATTATGTCATTTCTGACATCATGAAGCTTTCCTTGTTCTGACTTGTCAAAAACACTCCATCCATGAGCTTCCACTGCTATCAAAGTGTCATGTCTGAAACACTAGCACAGCCTTGCCAGAGAAGAAAAAGCCATCTTTAGCATGTGAGTATAGACACAGTGAAGTACAGTGAATATAAAAGGTCTGCACACCCTTGCCAGATACCCGAAATGATACCCTAATAATTCATTCATTTTTCACCAAGAATGAAAGTCATTACCTATACAATTCAATATTTGGGGGGGAGAGAGTATATATATTTTTTCGAGAAAAAAGTAAAAAGTGTGCACACTCTCTTTTATCTGGAGATGTGACTGTGTTCAGAATTCAAACAATGTTAAATGGGAGTCACCAACATTCCCTCTGAGCTGCCTGCATGATCAGTTGCGCACTGCTCTTGCCCTCACAGAGCACAGCAAGTGTATGCCGTGCATGAAAAAAAAAATACTTTATTGATGATGTAATTCATGATGGTCGCAGCAGAAGGACTTCAGAAGTCTGAAACGAAAGACTCATAGCCTCGATGTTGCTCAGCGATTAAAGTTTTAATTTTTATCCTAAAATTGGCTTACCTTAACTAGAATTTTAGCCAAAGGTACAATCCTAGTGAATTAATGCACTTTTAAACCCTAGTTGTTGTTGTGTGAAGCGTGTTGTTGTGTTTCTTTTCCCCTCCTTTCCTCGAAGTTGGTAGTCAAAAACATTAACGGAAGCCCGTTTAAAATGATAGTCGGACCGGCCTATAGACAATTACTATTCGGTCTGGCCGGACAAAATGTCGGATAAACGGACAGCGGAAGGGTACCCCGGCTGTAGGAGGAAGGCGATAAATGGACCGCAAATTTTTAATGAAATGTCCAGCTCTGGTAATTAGAACAATTTCAACTCAATGTCATTTTGTTTTAAAAAAATATATATTATAGGTATAAAAAATGTATTAAATGTCTTCAACTTATCTTAAGGATTTCCTGACATCCCCTGCTGTGACTTGCTATGCTTTCAAATTTGGTGGTAAAATCATGTGACAATATCACCAGGAATTATTCAAGAATTCCAAGATCTACTGGGTGTCGCTGCTGCACCTTTATAACAGTGGCGGAGGATGCCTGTCTGAATAATGTTTCTTCCTTCAGCTCTTTAGTTTTGTTGCTGCTGTTTTTCCTGTGACCTACTATCTGTCTGTGAAAACAAGCCCCCTTTCTCTGCCTTCTTTTCACTGCATCTTTTTGCCTCAAAATCTGTGAGACTTTATTTTTACATGGAAGGTATTCATTTTCATTCAAGACACACCGCTTCAAAATATACTTTGACACAAAATTATCAGTGAGTTTTTTTTATTATTTCACTACAAACGAGAGTGAAAGTTTTAGATCCTTGGATTACAGCCAATATTTTCGAGTCAAGATTTTCCTGGAATGAAAAAGGAATGGCATGTATAGTACATGAGGGTGGCATGCTCTTCAAATATGCACATTAGTTATTGATGATGAGTAGAAACTGTCAAAGTAAATGCTGTAGTTAGTGTGACATCCCGAGAGTGCTGAAAGTAAGGTCCAGGGATCATGGTAATGAGTGGTTATGGGCATTTATCTCATACTAAACAAAGGAGGCTTTAATTTCTTTTCTTTTCTTAATGTCTTTAATCTCATCATGACCAGTATTTATTCTTATTCCTTGTCTATGATCACATTTATTGATACTGATTCTGTTGAAAGCATTATGCTGGTACTCTTGATATTGAAGAATGCACCAAGACTTACTGTATATACTGACAAGTCAAAAATAACATTGAAATATTTTATGCTAAATTAAATCATTGTGGTAAACATTTGACTTTCGCAGGCTTGTCTCAATTAATTCTTACTTGGTTGAAAACCTTTGTGAAGGTTTTCAGGGTTTTTTTGGAAAGCTTTTTCTTTTAATTCAATAAATATTTGTACATAACTTCACATTTAGTAAAAAGACATGCAATTAATCTGCAAAAGAAGAACTGAGTGTTTAAGACAAAGAAATAAGAAAACTGTGCATAGGTTCGCGTAACCCTGAATTTGATAAGTGGTCCTATAGAAAATGGATGGTTGAGCCTCGGCACAGCTGTTATCAGAGCGGAGCATTTTACTAAAATTTGCTGGTCCTTTTATCGCCTTCCATCTTCAACATGAGTACCCTTCCTCCCTCTATCCATCCGCCTTTTTGTCAAGCCTGACCAAGTAGTAATCGTCTATAGGTTGGTCCGACTGTCATTATAAATGCGCTTCAGTTAGCCCCTCACCTCCCCCGCGGAGCAAAATTTGAAACGAAAGACTCACTGTGTTATGGAACCCTCACCGCGGCTGGACTAAATGTGTCTCCTTTTAGACCCCGAAGCTGTCAAAAAGCCTCACCGCGGTCATAGACGGTAGATGATGACGGATGGAAAAAATGCTTAGCCCGTCTATTTATTTACGTTTCCCGTCTATTGTTTATCGCCTACAAAATGGGCGTCCAACATCAGCGATAGACGGAGCCGTGCATCACATAGGCGGAATGCCCAGCTCGAGGTTGTCTGTGGTTGTGCTCCTTCAATACCAGGGACGGACTGCCCAGCTCTGCAATCTGGAAGGTGGCGGTGAAGGTGGCACTAGTAGCTTCTTTACACACACATATGTGACATAACAGCCATGCCGCTGCCAAACTAGTTTGTTTTGCAGCAACAACGAGCTGTGTGGTGGATCCTCTCCTCCGTGGCAACAAATAAATTGCCGGGGCAAACTGTACGTCGTGTGACATAACGGACCGATCACGAGAGAGAATGCGCGTGTGCGCTCCATGTTTTGCAGACCTGTCGCCATCATGTCTCACAGCACAATGCGTCGGTCACGTGATGCAATGCGGCAGTTGTTGCAAATATTTTGCGTTTGTGGAAAAAGAGTTAATCCACCCATTTTTTCAATTTGTTCACCTCTGGTCCTCAAGGGCTTCCGTCCTGCCTGTTTTCCCATCCCTCCGTGCTGCAATACACGTGATTGAAATGATCAGCTCTGAAGAAGCTTGATAATGATCCTGATGACTTGAATCAGGTGTATTGCAGCAGGGAGGGATGGAAAACAGGCCGGCCCTTGAGGACTGAGTTTAGCTTCAGCTTTGCATGTGAGCCTGAACAGGACAAACCGTACAGAAAATGGATGGCTGGGAGTCTAGAAGGCACAATCATCAGTTTACTGTATGTAGTTTTGTTACCATTTTGTTTTGTTAGGTATTATCAGTTTTTGTTGATCAGCTCACGAGCAAGCTCAGAAGAAGCTTGATATCGATCCTGATCATTTGATCCCCCAAAAATGGGTGTGCGGCCGGGCCGGAGGGTCGGACCGGGTTTGAATAGTAAATTAGCCAGCTAATGATCTTTAAATAAACCTCTGCCGCTAGCATCTCTCCCGGGGTGGCGTCATGCACGGGCTCTTTTGTTTTTTTTAGGGGGGGATGTGGGGGTGGACGGGCCCACGGCTGGACCGGCAATAAAGCGTCAAGTGCCCAGTTCTGGTAGTTTTATATTAGTGCAACTCAGCAGAGTGTATAGTTTTTGATTCCATTTTAAAATGCACTAAACATTTACAGGTAGAAAAAAATTCAGGCCACAGTATCGCTTAAATTTCAAATACTGTATCATTTATAAATATGTCAGGAATGCTGGTACAAGCTGCAAGTTTAATACAAGTTGAATTTACTTTCATCTTAAATATCTTTATTTTTCTTTTGTACATATCTTAAACCAGGGGTGTCCAACCACCGGGCCACGGGCCACTTTGGACGCCGCACAGACGAAAGAAAGAAAAAAAAAAGTACAGTACTTGAAGTTTATTTATTATCCGAGGCTGCAAAACATTTTATTTTGAAAAGTGACCAGATTCTCTCTGTTACAGCCATCTATGACTGACTCATAACGCATGTCAAGTTGTCTCCGTCGCGCAACGGTAATATTAAATGCACAAGCTAGTAAATGAGTAAAATAAACTGACGTATTTGTATTCGTATTATCATTCTGCAATACTGAAAACATAAAATTTGACTTTTTTTCTGACTTCTCTGAGTACAATTTATCTGTGGAATAATGAACAGCTTTTCCTGTAGCTTCTTTTTCCAAACGCCCTGTCCACCATGACAGTGTAAGATAAGAAAATGAAAGGCATTCAATTAATTTTTCAATGAGAGCGGGAGGGATGGACTTCGGTCCTTGGAGGCCAGCAGGGAAGTGGTTGACCACAGGAAACAAGTCTTATGAATGAGGTACCGGTTCCTCTGATAAAGGAAGCAACTCTACCCTGGAGCGTAAGACAATGCGGAATGTACCTGAAGGTGGCAAATTGTTGATGAGGAAAATCAATGGTGGAATGGAAATGTGGATGAGGTGATGTCATTGCAAAGACGTCTCCATTTTTATATTTTTTGAGTGACAGCAGAAAGAAAGTGCACCATGAAATTGATTAGCCTGCAGATGCCGAGGTCACTGAGAGAAGTCAAGGAACGTGTGCTGTGACTGAGTATACCCGGGGATAGTCTATTCTGATAAAAATGTATTTTTCCAGATAAGCTGTGGTGTAAAGGTCTCAACACGCAACGTGGCCGACTTCTGACTGACTGTTGCATCCTGAAAGTGATGGCAGACACACTCTGACGGGAACTTCAGGTCCGGAAGCTTTACAAGTGGTGGCCGCTCCTGAATCATCTTTGCTTTCTTCCGTCCAGGTAACTATGTCACCAAAATATGTGCAATGAGAGGTATCTAAACAAAGCGTGAAAGGAGCAAATGCTGTATCTTATTTGGATACTTTCTGTTTGCTTGCGCTCTCACTTGCGTTTCTTGTCTTGTTCACTGATTCACTAGTTTGCAACCAATCAGAGTGATCAGCAGTCACCAAAGGCTTCAGCATGTTTAATCAGGCGAAAACCACAGACAGCCGGCCGAGGGCTCATTCCTTCCGACAGTGCGAGTCACACAAACTAAAACCAACCTCACGGTCAACACCGGCTTATGTTGAGATCTGAAGAGGCCTGGGGTCCATTTCACAAAACAGGTTTAGTGAAACCTCAGAGTCTGCTAACCCTGAAATGAGGGAAACTCTGACTTTTCCATTTCAAAATGGGAGGTAACTCAAACCAGACAAAAAGGGGTCGCTCTCGATGGTTTCAGAGAAAGAGGTAACTTAAGCTCTCAGTCAAATACCGCAGTAACAGACTATAAACCTAACCTGGTCGGGAGCAGGTTATTCTCAATCAACTAGAGCAGCCCTGGCCATCCCGTGGCATGCGGCTCTTCGGCAGGTTTCATGTGGCTCCTGAAGCCATTTCCAAAAATGAGCTGGGTGCATTGCCAACCCCATTCGTTGTGTATGTGGTGAGGGCTGGCGAGTGCGGAATGGTGCTAAAAGTACCTTGCTATCGCCCTGGTCTTGTTTCGCTGCAAAATGATGAGCCGTTCTCCTTAAAATTTTAATTTGTTCGCCAGTGTAGCATTTAAGTATGCCCTTTCCAGGTTTGTGTCAATTTTATTACTTCAAGGGTTGCAGGAAATAAAATCATCTGGATCCAGACACATTTTTAACTAGACTATACATCTACTAATTAAATGTGTCTGGATCCACATGATTTTATTTTTAAGTAGACTATACATCTACGAAATCAATGTATTTGCATCCAGATGATTTTATTTTGTGCAACCACTTGATGAAATAAAAGTGAGTAAATTCAACACAGCATTTTTTTTTTCAGTGTTGGTAGGGACAAACGTGGTATGTGCTTTTGATAATGATCTCGTATGTGGATGAAGGTGCAGCATTACTAGAGAATTAAATATTCGTAGGGAGATCAGACCACGCAATGTTTTAGCATTTCCAGAAAATTGTTCTTTTTGAGCAGTACACTGAAAAAGAATGAACAATGCTTTTATATTTCATCTTCAGCTGTTGCCAAGTGCGCTTCTCTCCCGTGAGATTGCACCTGAATGAAATAAATTAATAGGCTTCCATTCAAGCAGTTTTCCCCCATTACATTGTGATTGCAAAGGACTACATTGAAATTTACACGTGTCTCGCACATTGCCATGGTGACTCGCTCCATTGATGCTGTCTCTTCATAGTTGTGGTGCACGCGCTTAAAGCGTAAGTCAACCTAAACATATTTTTAACAAGAATATGTTCCCTACAAGCCCACTAGTTGAAACACGGCATTCTGATTAATTTTGTGTTTGTGGAATATAACTTAAGCAGCAAAATGCACTCATTTTTAGCCATCTCCTCGGGCGGCCATTTTGTCTTCTGTCGACTGAAAATGACATCACAACTGCTCAGAACGACCAATCACGGCTGACCTGTTTTCTGAATCTGAGCCGTGATTGGTCGTTGTGAGCAGTTGTGATGTCATTTTCAGTCGACAGAAGACAAAATGGCCGCCCCCAGAGATGGCTAAAAATGAGTGGATTAACACTTATTCCACAAACGCAATATTTATCAGAATGCCCTGTTTCAACTAGTGGGCTTGCATAAAACATATTCTTGAAAAAAAAAAAAATTGCGTTGACTTCCGCTTTAACTCCAGGCGAAGATACTCTGGGTTGAGGTAATTGATTCAAACCGGCTGTTCTGGAACCGGAAACTCAGAGTTTCCTATCTCAGAGTAGATGAACTCAGACTTCAAGAGTTTGTTGAACCTGCTTTGTGAAATGGACCCCTGATGAGTACAAGTACATTCTTTCATTGTTTGTCTGTATCACTTATCCTGTTAAAGGCATCAGTCCAACTACAACCTGGACTGATCACTAGTAAGTCAATTTTGTATTTGCTTTTATTTTGTTTTGCATTGTTTTACTCTGCTGTCTGTAGCCAGATGGGCACGGTAAACAAGAATCAGTTCTCAATTCCCTTACCTGGATAAATAAAGGTTTAAAGGTTTTAAAAAAATCACTGGTTGAAAACAGGCATTGGGTGAAAGTCAGCTATGTCACTCACTATACTGCCATTTCACCAGTACTAACATTGAATACAGAAACATAGTCATGTTTATGTGTTCAAAATGGTTAAATTGAATTTAATCACTGCAACAATGTTTGCTTTAATTCAATAAATTTGAGTTATAACACTCCCTGCTCTCTGGGGACTACAGATAGAGGAACAATATGTTATATTATGTTAGAGTGTAGTCATTATGGTGGAAGAAAGTAAACCCATAAATTATTCAGACCAACAGATCCATGTTGAAGATTGAAGACATACTATGCATTCATATGAATGCTTAGCATTTACCTTTTATTCTATCCTGACACCAGTAATAAAAGAAAGTTTTTTTTTTTTTTTAAATGTCGCTTACACTAATTGACAACAATCACAATGGTGAGTGGCAGTAAGGGATGGAACGGTCTGTCCGTCCATATGGCCATTTTGTGGATGAACGGACGGAGGACAAGAAATCTGGAAGGATGGACTAAGCAAGGACGGAAGTGGGTTTTCGTCCATCCCTCTAATCGTACCTAACCGGGTCAAGTACCTGATTGTCAGGGCCGCTGCCTGAGCATCCTGAGGTGTGTGTATATGTGTATGTGTGCATCCAGCAGGTACACGGGGATTGGCAGCAGCTGTGATCCATTCCTCCCAATTAAGGCAGCGCCTACTTAAGCCGTTCTGGGATGCAGACCACTTGCCAGATCGCCTTCACTCCAAGTAAAGTCACCCTACTCCGTGCTTCGACCCTCTCTGCTTGCCTGCCTCCCAGTCTTCCTGCATCGCGGTTGCCAGCCCCCTTCACGAGCCTTCACCCCCAAGAGCTAATTAATAAACGTTTGCCCACTACACCTGCCTTTCTCCATTTATGCGCCTGGGTCCTCTACCCCAACAAGCCTCATGACAGAACGATCCGGCCAGCATGGACCCAGCAGAGATTGACACCATCCGCCAAACCGTGGCAAGGCAGAGTGCGCTATTTGAACAGCATGACCAGGCAATAACTCTACTCACGCTGTTAGAGAACCGTTTGTGCCGGCCACCACCCCATACGACGGCGATCTTGAGGCGTGCCGTTCCTTCCTAGTAGAGTGTACGCTAGTTTTCGAACAACAGCCCTTGTCATATGAGACCGAACGAGCTAAAATGGCTTACCTCATTGGCTGTCTCCGGGGTTCAGCGTTGTCGTGGGCCACTGCCGAATGGGGCATGCAGAGAAGACACAAAGACGAATATCAAATTTGTGTTTGTATGGTGGAAACACTGGCCATCATATTGCAACCTGCTCAACCCCTTTTGGTAAGAGATCAGAGTCCCCAATGAGTGAGGAGGCATTGGTGAGTCATGAACCGATCTCCTCTGGTGCTACGCTTTTTAAAATCCCTATCACTCTCAGTTGGAATAACTTCACTTTCCCAGTTTCTGCCCTCGTTGACTCCGGAGCTGATGAGAACCTGATTGAACGCAACCTTGTGGAGCAAATGGGAATTCCCTTACAGAAACTGGTTGCCACCAAGAAGGCCACTGCCCTCAAGGCAGATGATTTCCCTTGTTAATTTCAAGACTGAGCCTATTCACATGAAGCTTTTGGGCAATCACCAAGAACTTGTTTGTTTACACGTTTTCGATTGTTTACAGGTTCAGGTCGTGTTGGGCATGCTTTGGCTCAGGACCCATAACCCCACTATTGATTGGACCATGCCCGGGATCACTTCATGGAGCGATTCCTGCCATAGGAACTGTTTAATGTCCGCCCTTATGCCCCCTGTTGGCCACAGTCAGCCAGAACATATCGATGTATCCCGTGTTCCAGTAGCCTACCATGACCTTGCCCAGGTATTCAGTCAACATCGTGCCACTTCTCTGCCACCTCACAGGCCATATGACTGCGCCATAGACCTTCAACCAGGTGCTCAGCTTCCCAGATGTCGGCTATTTAACATCTCGCGTGCGGCCATGGAAGCCTATATCAACGAGTCCCTCGAGAATGGCATCATTTGGCCTTCCTCGTCTCCTGTAGGGGCTGGCTTCTTTTTCATCGAGAAGAAAGACAAGACACTCCAGCCATGCGTGGACTATAGAGGCCTTAATGACATCACCATCAAGAATAAATACCCTTTGCCCATCATCGACTCTGCTTTCTCCCCACTTCATGGAGCCACCATTTTCACCAAGCTCGATTTACGTTAGGCCTATCATCTAGTCCGCATTCGGGAGGGTGATGAATGGAAGACGGCCTTCAACACACCAATGGGCCACAATGAGTACTTAGTCATGCCATTCGGCTTGACTAATGCCCCTGCTGTCTTCCAGGCCCTGGTCAACGATGTCTTGCGTGACATGATTGGAAGATTTGTTTTTGTTTATTTGGATGACATTTTGGTTTACTTGAGTTTGCGCTCAGAACATGAAAGACAGGTACACCAGGTCCTCCAACACCTGCTTGAGAACAAGCTCTATGTTAAAACGGAAAAGTGCGAATTCCATGTGTCGCGAACACACATCCTGGGCTATGTCATTGCCGAAGGACGGCTCCAGATGGACCCGGCCATGGTGAAGGCAGTTGCAGAATGGCCCAGTCCCTCGACGAACAAAGAGTTGCAACGATTCCTTGGCTTTGCCAACTTCTACCGGCGCTTTAGTCGTAACTACAGTCATGTAGCGCCCCCCTCACCAACCTCACTTCTACCTCCATACCGTTCCGCTGGTCTGTGGAGGCCAGCCTTGCTTTCGAATGATTGAAGAAACTGTTTTCATCCGCACCTGTCTTGGCCCACCCTGACCCGGGTAGGCAATTCATTGTCGAGGTGGATGCATCCGAGGTGGGGGTTGGAGCTGTGTTGTCCACGCGTTCCTCTGGGGATGGTAAGGTCCACACTTGTGCCTTCTATTCACACAGGCTTTTCCAGGCAGAGAGGAATTACAGTGTCGGCGATAGGGAACTCCTAGCCATTAAGATGGCACTGGAAGAATGGAGGCACTTCCTGGAAGGAGCAGAACACCCATTTGTTGTTTGGACTGATCATAAGAACCTCGAGTACATCCGCTCCGCCAAACGACTGAGTTCCCGCCAAGCCAGGTAGGCATTGTTCTTTGACCGCTTCACATTTACTCTTACCTATCGTCCAGGGTCGAAGAACACCAAGCCCGACGCCCTGTCTCGCCTGTTTGCAGTTAACTAGCCCTGTACTGGTCCCGAACCAGCCACCCACCTGCCTGGTAGCTTCTATCACCCTCGAAGTGGAAAAGGTGGTCAAGGATACCCTGGGGAACCACCCTGTTCCTGGGGGTTGCCCCGCAAACTCCTTGTTTGTCCCGGACTCTTCTGTTCTCAGGTGCTGCAGTGGGGGCACTTCTCAAGACTTACCTGCCATCCAGAGGTACGCCGCACGCTAGCCTTCCTACGGCAACGCTTCTGGTGGCCCACTATGGAGGAGGACGCACAGGCGTTCGTATCAGCTTGCACAGTCTGCGCTCAGAACAAGTCTTCGTCCAAAGCCAGTTCTGGCTTACTCCGGCCGCTTCTCATCCCCAACAGGCCATGGTCACACATCGCTCTGGACTCCGTCACTGGACTACCACCCTCTAAAGGTAACACTGTCATTCTAACCATAGTGAATAGATTCTCCAAGGTGGTACACTTCCTAAGCTCCCTTCAGCGAAAAGAAACTGCTGACCTTCTTGTCCAACATGTTTTCCGCCTGCACGGCATTCCCGCTGACATAGTCTCTGACTGTGGCCCTCAGTTTACCTCGCGGGTATGGAAGTGTTTTTGTGCAGCCCTTGGGATCAATGTCAGTCTGTCGTCGGGTTTCCATCCTCAGACCAATGGACAATGTGAGCGCACCAACCAGCAGCTAGAGGCTGACTTCCGCTGCATGTCTCAATCACACCCGTCCGCATGGAGCTCCCAACTTGTATGGGTTGAGTACGCCCATAACTCTCTACAGAGCTCTTCGTTAGGCATGTCTTCGTTCCAGTGCTCCTTGGGCTACCAACCACCTCTGTTCCCTTCGCAAGAGCGTGATCTAGCTATTCCTTCTGTCCAGTTCCATGTCCGTAAGTGCCACAAGGTCTGGAGGCAGGCCCGTTCTGCTTTGCTCCGCTCCTCTGCCGGTTCTCAGAAACAGGCCAACCGCCGCCGCCGCATTCCTGCCACTTCCTACTCTGTTGGGCAGAGGGTGTGACTCAGCTCCAAGAAACTGCCGCTCAAGGCAGAGTCGAGGAAGCTTTCCCTCCGCTTCATTGGGCCTTTTGAGGTCACGGCAGTGGTGAACCCGTCTGCGGTGTGGCTCTCGGCCACTGTGCGTGTCCACCCCACCTTTCATGTATCCCAGATTGAGCCGTTTCGTCGTCTTCACTGTCCCCTCCTTTGCCTACCCCTCCTCCTCCGCTGGTGATCGATGGCCACCCTGCCTTCACGGTGCGTAGGCTCCTGGATGTGCATCGCCGTGGCGTCCAGTACTTCGTTGACTGGGAAGGCTATGGGCCGGAGGAGCGCTGCTGGATCTGGCCCAGCAGGTCCTGTCCAAGTCATTGATTCGGGACTTTCGCCGCGCTCACCCTGGTCACCTTGCTCGGGCTCCTGGTGGCGCCTGTGGGAGGGGGGGTACTGTCATGGCCGCTGCCTCAGCGCCCTGAGGTGTGTATGTGTGTGCGTGTGCATCCGGGAGCAGGTACACGGGGATCGGCAGCAGCTGTAATCTATTCCTCCCAATTAAGGCAGCGCCTACTTAAGCGGTTCTGGGATGCAGACCACTTGCCCGATCGTCTTCACTCCAAGTCAAGTCACCCTACTCTGTGCTTCGACCCTCTCTGCTCGACTGCCCCCCAGTCTGCCTGCATCGCGGTTGCCAGCCCCCTCACGAGCCCTCACCCCCAAGAGCTCATTAATAAACGTTTGCCCACTACACCTGCCTTTCTCCATTTCTGCGCCTGGGTCCTCTCCCCCAACATGCCTCGTGACACCTAATGATGTGTTGTGTTCTTTTTAAAAAGCTAGTCCACTTTTCTCTTCTGCGATACCACGGAGCCGCCTTTTTTAACTGCCTGCACAACACATTTCATGTGCATTCCCTGCAGTAACTGCACCCTGTAGTAATTGCACAGGCATAGTCACAACCGTGTCAAGTAAGGCTGCCACAAACTATTATTTTGCTAGTCGACTAATCACCAACAGTAGTGCTGAATGGCACTAATACTATGAAACTACCTACACTTACACTTAAAAAAAAAAAAATACTAACACTAAATAATCAGATTTCACTTTTTGGTGCAACGATCCTTTATTTTAATGTAGAGGAGAGTGAAATCAAATGAATAAAATTAGGAAAAATCACTGTGTTAAATAAAACTAAACTAATTAGCCACTTGTATTTTTTATTTTTATTTAACCTTAATCCAAAACGTTTTGTTTTTCTTTAATATGCACAATTTAATCTACACATTCAAAATGTGTTATGCACCTGGAATGGAAAAAAAAAAAACTTTAACTATTAGGAGGAACATCATTTTTTAGAAATATAAATTAGTACATTCTTAAGAGCCGGTATGATATGTATTTTATTGTTAGGTGTTGCCATTAAGGGTTTGTGGAAAATGGGTCATGTTGGAGTGCTGAGATTTCCAATTCGTAAACGCAACACTCAGTTCGTAGTCAGTGACCGTGAGGCAGCACGTCCTCTTGCTGCTCAATGTTCGCTGTCTAATGCCTCCATAATCAGTAGTAAACGCTACAATATATCTATAATGTTAGCGTACCACAACAGGACATGCACGGTAGCCTGTGTGTGCTAGCTAAAGCTAGCTTTCAGAAACGACTGTCCTAATGTGAGAAATGAAATTGGGCATCAGCCACAATGTGCTTCCTTTTCAGATGCTCATATTGTCATGGTCTGTGTTGTGTTGATGTCATCTGCTCTGTGTTCCAGCTGATTAAGATAAGATAAGAAGATAAGAAGGCCTTTATTGATCCCACAGTGAGGAAATTTTCAGTGTTACAGCAGCAAAGATATAGGTCACACAGGGACGGCGGCATAATGTAGCCATTCATGTATAACATTAACGGCAAACATTCAGGATCAAACCTATGTAAATATACGCAGTAACTGTGTATATACACATGTATATACACACCAACATACACCTACATAAAAAGTATGAGGAACACTCATTTTAGCCTGTACATAGTACAGAGGAAAAATACTCTAAGTAAGTTACAGTGCTGCAGTGCTGTAATGAAATGTAAGGAACAGCATTGGATAAAAATAAAACTAGACTAACAGTAGTGGGGAATGTTGAGTACTGCACGGTATTACAGTAGTGGGGAATATTGGGTATTGCACGATATGAGCTCAGGTACAGGACTGCACAATTGCACTAATGTCCGCCAGTTTGTAGGGACTACACAATGTTCTTGTTAAAGAGTCTGACAGCAGCAGGCAAGAAGGAACGGCGGAATCTCTCCTTTGCACAGCGAGGGTCTAACAGTCTGTCACTGAATAGGTGAAAAGGTGTCGGGTTATGGGAAGGAAGTGAGAATCACCGCGCTTATTGACTCTGGTGCAGATGATTGTTTTGTGGACCCGTGCGTGGTGGACGCTTTAGGATGTCCGGTAGGGACACTTAATGTGGCAAGACGGGTTCTAGACCTCGATGGACGCCTCCTGGCTGAGGTAAAACAAGTTACGGGTCCGTTAACGCTGAGAATGTCCGGTAACCATTTGGTACATCGACGTTTTCTTATCATGCCGTCTAAGGTGGCCCCAGTAGTGTTAGGATTGCCCTTGCTTAAAATGCATAACTCAGATATTGACTGGGACAAGCCCGCCATTGATAATTGGAGCATATTTGGTTTGACCAGTGTGGAATAGATTTTTTTGGGAGTTGGGGGCCAGTGCGAGCCTGTCATTGGGGCACCATCCCCAAACCAACGGCCAAGTAGAGAGGTTAAATCAAGACCTGGAAACAGCTCTCCGTTGCGTGTGCCAGCATCGACTTGCATCTTGGGCCGTCCACCTGCCATGGGTGGAGTATGCCCATAACACCCTTGTGTCTTCGGCCACTGGCCGTTCACCCTTCATGTCCGCTCATGGGTACCAGCCTCCCCTGTTTCTCTCGCAGGAAGGCCAGGTCGACATCTCGTCTGTCCAACTCCATCTGTGACGAGCCCACCGGGTGTGGAAGGAGACCAGGGCGGCACTCCCCCACACGGCGTCCCGCAACCGTCGGCTCGTGGACCGGAGGAGACGCGCGGCTCCGAGCTACTCACCTGTGCAAGAGGTATGGCTGTCCACCAGGGATTTAAAACTGGCCGGTGCGTCACGCAAGCTGGGGCCACGGTTCATCGGCCCGTTTGAAGTGGAGGCGGTGGTGAATCCTGTGTCCGTGAGGCTGCACCTGCCCCCTACGATGAAGATTCATCCTGTGTTTCACGTCTCTCTGATCAAGCCTACGAGTTCCTGTCCCTTGGTGCCCCCAGCAGCCCCACCGCCGCCCCCGAGGTTAGTTAGTTGATCCGGTGTTCACGGTTCGGGAAACTTTGGACTCTCTTCGCAGGGGCCGGGGCTTCCAGTACTTGGTCGACTGGGAGGGTTATGTTCCCGAGGAGCGCCAATGGGTTCCCCACTCCTGGATCCTCGACCCATCTCTCATCCACGATTCCAACGCCCGTTGGCCTGCTAAACCGGGTGGTCCGCCAGGGGGTGTCCATTGGGGGGGGGGGGGGGGGGGGGGGGGATGTGTGCTGTCATGGTCTGTGTTGTGTTGATGTCATCTGCTCTTCTGCTCTGTGTTCCAGCTGATTAGCTGTGGGTGCGTGTCCTTCGGCGCCGCACCTGTGCGGCATTAACAATCAAGGACTTTAAAAGGACTGCGGCATCGATGGCTCGTCGTGAGATTATTCACCTTGCTTACATCCATCGAACCTAGTGTCTGTTTTTTCCAATCTGCTAAATAATCTTGTAGTTTTGGTCGCATGTTTTGGCCCGAGTGTTTGATCTTTGTGTTATCTCAATCAGAGTTTTTGTTTATTTCTACTTGGACTTTCCCTGATCCCTTTGTGGCAGGTGATTTGGCGTTTACTTGTTCTCCTTGCCTTTTGTAAGCGTTTTTGGTTTTCCTGTGATTTTTCCAGGTAATCTGCCTGTGCTTTATTTTGTACTTTGTACGGTAGTAAATTGATTGTGTTTTTGTGAATAAATATTGTTCAAATTTTCTCGCTTGTCTGCGTTTGTGGGATCCACTCCATTTCTGGGTTTTTTGGAGCTCGACACATTTATCACTGTGTTATTAGGTATGAACGGGAGACTTAGATTGTTGGCTATTAAGTAATTTTGTGAAATGCGGCCAGACTTTCGAATTCGGTTGCTAACGCTAACTCGGGAGCCATGACACTATTATGGTGTGGCTGCGCATGCATATGCCTTGCAGCCAAGCATCGAGACTGTCAGACTGGAGATGAAGCATTTTCAAGAGAACAACACAGCGTCCAAATAACCAATGCATCCACTATTAAAATTAACTGTCGACGATTTTGATCGTTTAAGTTGTTGTGTTAGTAATCTAATCTTGGCAATTCTAGTGTCAAGTAATCTACCCAATGTGCGTATGCAGTTACAGCAGTTACAGTTTACAGCAGAGGCCTTAGAGAGCGGCTATGGTTGGAGTTGCAAATCGATTCTTTTATTTTTTTTTACATCGATGAATTTATATGGATAAACTCCATTTTTGATAAATCGTTACATCCCTACAGAGAACTTATTGCATTATAACGCAAACGTTTTTCAATAAAACGCAATCGTATTGCCTACTTATAAAGCAGTCTTAAATATTCCCATTATGTCCACTGGTGGGCTCCGTTCTAGTGTCCGACGTGGATGTGTTGGCTGCTGAATGCTATCTTGGTTAAACAGTTGTACACAATTCAATCCACTCACGATACACCCAGCCATCGAGTCGATGTGAATAGGAAATTAGCCAGCTAATTAGCTTTGATTAATGTTTATGAATCATGAAACCTCTACTGTTAGCATCTCTCCCACGGCATGCCCAGATGCTTTTTTTGGGGCGGGGAGGATGGACTGACAGAATGTAAGGACTTAAGCGCTTTAAAAGGACAAGGAGGGACGGGGTCAGAGGACGATTATTTTTATGAATAAGGATGGCGGGATAAGGACGGAAAGATGCAAGATGCCTAGGTTGCGGACAGTGAACGGACCGACAAAACAGGATAAAGCGCCCATCTCTGGTTGCCATATTGATAAAGTGCTTGGTTCCTCTCGTGTAGATAAATAAGGAATTTTTTTAATGCCACCCCTGCAAACTGCTGGCACGATAATAAACATATTTTACATTATTATTACTCATGAACATCCTTTCATCTATCCATTTGCAGTACCTCCAGTATTTTGTGACGTTGCAATCTCAACTATTGAAGCAAAATATTGAAAATTGAAGAATTCAGCGAAATCGCACTTTCCCGCAACTTTTTTTAAACACTGCCACTTTCCCACAACAACTACATTTCAAAAATGAAAATTTCACATAAATTTGGTTGGTTATTGTGCCTGAAATGTCTTCGCGGGCGCCCTACTGGAAATAGAGGGGTATCTGAATTAGCGAAGAAGAAAGTCCCTTTGCTACAACCTGTTTCAGACGATGGGAACGTTGATGGCCGAGAGATGTGGAGCAAAAAAAACATGAAGCATTTACCAACTAAAAACACGGCATAGGACCATGCAAACCAATATCCGGAGCCTCTTGCCCCAAAGCAGGGGTAAACTATTTTGTTCTAAATCCAGTGTGATAATAGAGTATCAAAGAAAGCCATTCATCGACAAGCACTTCACGACTGTATCCTTCCAATTACATGTGAAAAGTTTTGAACGAAACATGTACTCTCTATAAATCCTCACGGAGGTGATGGAAGCAAGGTCTGTTGGAAGCACAGAACGAATAAAGGTAAGAAACTTAGTTATATAAAATGTGTATTTGAATAACATGTTAAGCCTAGAGTTTGGCAATATGCTGACATGAATCAATCATTTAACCTGTCTTTAAATGTGTCAGTTGAAGTTTAATCATCAGACAAATTTGAAATATGTGCAAATTATCAACTGACTCTGACACTAATGCCCTTGTCCACAAAATGTTAGTTGTGTACAAAACCTTTATTGTAATCACACCTAAAATGATTGTAAAAATGATGTATTATTACATGTTTGAAAATTACATATATTGCCCACCTGTATTTATTTCTCAGTACAGGCTGACAATGTGATATTTTTAAATGGAGGAGCTGTAGTCCTCTTCCCCTTTTCCCACTATTGCGGTAAAGTTAATGAGAAATAAATAAATCAGGTGCTTAAGGTGTTTTATTTCTTTATAATAGCATATTTTCACTTGTTTCCATATTGCATTATAATTATTTTGAACCACACACTGGTAAGAAAAAAAAGGTAAGTATAACTTAATTTGGGCCTGGAATGGATTAATTGCATTTCCATTCATTTCGAATGGGAAATATGACTTCGATTTGTGAATGTTTCAAGTTACAAATGGGCTCGTGGAACCAATTAAGATCATAATTTGAGGTTCCACTGTACTTCTTATTTCTCCCAAAGTGCTTGCCCTGTCTATTAAGGGTTCACATTTTTCCCTTGAATCTCTACCAACATTTTCGTCCAGCCTCTTCTCGTCTCTTAAACCAAAGCTTGCACACGTCACATCATGTTTTGGTCCAGTGATTCTCAACTGGTGGGTCAGGACCCAAAGGTGGGTCGTGAACTTTAACGCCAGTACTGACACACAAAATTGAGGTTACAGATGGTGTAAGAATGTCTTCATGCAGTGCAGGAAGGCACACTCAGTTGGCAAAGTATTTATTGTTTTCCATCCATCCATCCATTATCGATACCGCTTATCCTCCCAAGGGTTGCAGGCGTGCTCGAGCCTATCCCAGCTGTCTTTGTGCAGTAGGCGGGGGACACCCTGAATTGGTTGCCAGCCAATCGCAGGGCACACGGAGACAAACAAACATTCACACTCACAATCACACCTAGGGGCAATTAAACGTGTCCAATCAACCTACCATGCATGTTTTGGAATGTGGGAGGAAACCGGAGTACCCGGAGAAACAGGGACTCCATACAGGGAGGCCGGAGCCGGGATCGAACCCACGACCTCTGAACTGTGAGGCGGGCGTGCTAACCAGTCGACCACCGTGCCGCCCTTATTGTTTTCCTTGGAGTGTTTTATGTCTCATAAAAAGAAATGATTTTCATTCAAATATGTACGTTAATTATGACTATACTACTGCATAAGTGTAGGTTAGCGATGACCTATAGTGTGTTTCCCACTTGCGTACAAATCTGGGTTGTTTCACCTTTGTTGTAGCATTGGAATATTTAATGTACATACCAAGTCAAACTTGCCTTTTATTTGGAAAATAACATTTTGACAGGCATTTATCAGAAATGCTATTACCTGGGGCATGAACACAACTTCTAATGGTATCTGAAAAAAAAATTAATGCCCCCATGTAATTTCTTTCTGCAGCTGGGTCTGGCTTCCATCACGTAGACCGTGCGCCTCTCCTGCGCTGAATTTAAAGGAAATGAGGGGAGCCACTTCCACTGGCCAGGAAATAAGCCGGCAGTGTTCTCGCCCACAACGGCGCAAATGCCCCTTTGTACCTACACCTATCTATGAAAATACCAAAAAACAGAAAACTGCGGACAGTTAGACATGCTGGGTACAAAAATAGGTCCCATAATGTAAATCACACAATTGCTTTCAATCCAAAATGTAGTCAGAAGACAAACCAGAGTATTGTTTGCCTTTACACTGCAGGGTCCACCAAATGAGTTCCACAACAGTCCCCTGGGGGCATCTCAGCCCCAAGTCTGAGGTAGCAAACAGTTGATGGGATTGAATTAGGTCACAAATAGTGAGGCTATTGAGACATCCATAGCAAATAGAAAAAATAAGCTTTAGCCCTCAGTTCTCACTGCGTCTGTAACAATTAATGTTATATATATATATATATATATATATATATATATATATATATATATATATATATATATATATATATATATATATATATATATATATATAAAACTGGCAACATATGAAAATCAAGACTGGCTGCTGATGAGGTGCAACTACAACTATACCTACCAATTAGTGGTTCTCTGGCAGCTTGCCTTGTGCATGTCCAAAAGTTTTTACTGTAAGTGGATATTTCTGGCTTGTGTGGGTACTTACATATCTGTGCTCTGAGACACACTGAACTTCAGTATCACGATTTCTTTTCACCGCCAACTAGCTAACAGCTCAGCTCATCCTAACAAATGATACTGGCAATTACAGCAGATAAAATAACATGAAATTAAAAGCAAGCTTTTTGTGCAGTACCATACAGCATGCTATTGTTTGCATTTAGTGAATCAAATGATGTCGAATAATATTGTGTCAGTATCACACCATTCAGTTGCAAGCTTAATGTGTATTGTGTCGTTGGCACTGCATCGAGGCTTGCATCGTACCGGCCTCAGGCGTGGACATGCACATCTCAAATTAATAGCATGAGCATATGGATGGATAATGAAATGCATGTTGGATTGCATTCAAATAAATAATTGTCTAACATTTCTCTTAGACGATCAGCAGCGATGTTAGTGTGCTATCCACATCTTTTTTTCAGAACACACTGCTCCTTAGCCAGTATTGGCCCGGCCAGCCCCTCCCCTCCCAACACAACAGTCCCTCTCCCCGTTATTCTGCTCCATTGAGTAGAAATGTATTTGCACCCCTCTTGTTCTCTACTCAAGCAGAATGGTTGGGAGTGACAAACCTCATTATAATGTTCCTCAATGAGTGCTCCACCTTTAGCTTCATGTTGTAGCCTGCGGGGGGGCTCTTCTCCTGAGTGTTCTGACCCGCGTTTGCATGCTCTCAGTTTGACTGTCCACTCCAATGAATCAGATGCCCAAGTCACGTTTTGTCCTCTTTGCTTTTAGACTGTTACGCATGAACTGAACGTCTTCAGGGGGGAACTAAAGTGACATCATGTACTGTAGCCGTTTCATTAGTGAGCAGCCTCCGTCTAACAACAACCGGGGAAAGTATGTTCTATGAAACAGTGGCCTATGAACTGTGGTTTAATGTTGCATGTTCCACATACACTGACATCTCAGAAATGTGTGAGAAATAATTTAGTGGGATTCATAAAGAGTAGTTTATTTAGACTGATTAGTGCAGCTAAATTTCAGTTCTAGTGTTATTATAAATGAATTTATCAACACATACCTATAAATTATGTCCAATGCATGAAAAGGACAATTTGGGTGAGTGTCTTATTATGCAGAAACAAGACTCATGAACAAGCCGCAGTCCACTGCGGTCTATATATTCTCAGTATACTCCCAAGTGTGTCTATGTGAATTAGAGGTGATTTACATTTTAAACCTGCAATAAGCATTAAGTATTAATCCATAAAGAACTGTGCTTCAGTCAGTTGAGGGCTGTTTATTATGACAGAGCACTGCTTGCAGAACGCGTCCTGCAGATTCATTCAAGCCATATTAACATTTAAAATCCGCCGTGGAATGTCATAATACTGTGCTCATAAAGACAATGTGCTTTTTATATCATAAAGCTATTATAATATTGATTGCTTAGAACATCTAACCATGAATCTTTGTTTGTGACCATTAAACCCAATCTACAGTGCCATTAATGTCAATGAAATTCAAGAAGTGCAATTTCTATTGGCCGCGTGTCTCGACAACAAACAAAACATTGTCGGCAGTTCATTCGATTTGGACTTTTGGATGCACATCAGTGATATGATGCTGTTTGGAAAGCATGTGGTGACTTTGACCTTTCCTAACCTTGGCAATGCGATGCTGTAACCAACTGGGAGGCAAGCTGTCTGTCTCTTGCTGTCTCTCACTAATCCCTTTTATATAAGTGTCAAGGCCAGAAACGTTACTGCAATATTCCTTTTTAAAGATGAAATTAGTCATTATTGTATTCTGTCATTGTGGATCCTGCAAATTTAATAAAAATCAATTCATGGTCATGTCCTTCAATCTTACATTGCATTCTACACAATGCCCTCGGTTTAGAGGACATGTGTCCATTGGGCACCATCGCTATTGAGGACACCGACTCATTCGTGCTGCAGAATGTAGTTCTGCTGGTCCGTATTTCTGGACCCCCTTCCGGGCATCCCTTGGTTTGTCCTCTGGGATCAAGTGTCCACTCCACTCGTGAGCATGTGAGGTGTGTGGCACATTGGTGACAGGTGGATTGCTGAGTGTCCCAGGTGGGACACGATGTACACAGGAGCTGTCACATATTTTCTAGGGATTAGTCAAAGGACTTTGCAGATCTTAAAATAGCAAACTTTTACATAACTAGCATATTTTCACATCTTGCCTAAAGTTGTGGTTCACATAGTCAACCTTTATGCAGCTACAACTCAGTTACAATCCTGAACAGGATAAGCATGATTAAAAAAATAGTTTTTTCCAGAATGTGTCCCCAGCAGGCCCACTAGTTGAAATACGGCATTCTGATTAATATTGCATTTGTGGATTTTAAGTCAAGCAGCCAAATGCACCCACTTTTAGCCATCTCAGGGGGAGGCCATTTTGTCACTTCTGTCGACTAAAGATACCGATACTTTATACCAGAGCTGGGCACTTGACCCTTTTAAGACGGTCCTCTGAGCGGGTGGGCGGAGACATCCGTTCCAGGGAGCGCTTCCATTGGAGTCAATGTAGTTAGCGGTTGCGGTTCAGTGTGGGGCGACGCGGATGATAAGTGATGGGAGCGGTGGGACGCGGAGCGAAGCACCGAAAATCCGCCCATTCAGCGTGGCTAAACATATTAACTTTTTTCCCTCTTTGCCTCACGGCAGCCAATAAGCATCAGGGAGTACTACGTCACACACAACGGCCTTAACACTTGGCGGGTCTTGTGTGGGATTATCGTTGTGGTTTGTGGACATCAGTCAAGCGGCATGCTAGCATCATTCGCCGGTATGCTGGCTCTGAGGCTGCTCGCTCTACTGGGTCTCATCACTTGTCGTACTAGTAGAACGCGCGCTGGATCTCCTGTTGAAAAATCTCCTGCGCAGTTGGTTAACCAGTGGCGCTTTTGAAGTGTTCGGAGGCAATTTATGTCGTTTGCCCGTTTTGCAGGGTAGGTTGAGCTTAACTTTGGCCGCCTCACGCATGAGGTACGATTAGTGGGCCGGAGTAAAATTGACCTCTGCCCTTGCTTAGTCCGTCCCATTTTTAAAACTTGTCGCACCCCGTCCTCCGTCCGAAAAATGAGCATCCATCCAGGACGGAGAGACGCACCGTTCCGCCCCCGGGACGGACTGCCCAGCTCTGCTTTATACAATTTTATTTATATAGCGCATTTCACAACAGCTACAGCTGTAACAAAGTACTTTACATACAACAATAAAATAGCAATAATATAAGAAGTGAAAGTAATAAATTAACACAAAATACTATGTATAAGGGACACCGGAACACAGCAGAAAACTGTCAGTCTCACGTCGAATCAAAAGAGGGGGCTTGCCTTTAGACTTAATCCTGCTTTTATTATGAGTGTGTTGGGCAAGGTTATGGATATGTAGGCATTTTATTTCATGAAACCACGGTTGGGATGATAAACAATGACTTCTCAGTTACAGAGATGGTACGAGCATGTGAAAGCACAGACGCCAACCCCTCAGTGAGATGTTTTGACACCCATGATAACCGACGGAAACATTTCTGGGTACGCCTCTGTTGATAATACTGATAGTTTAGTATTTTAGATACATCCATCGTCCTATATATGAACTGCCACTGAGCGGGAACCGATCCCATGCTGCCCGCACACAACTCAGGCGTGTGTACCACTACACTATCAGCGACTTAAGCTATTACATGACAAACTTAAAAACAAAAAATTTAAATCTCAAAAACCAGATGTGCTAGAAAAAAGTGGACATTTTTAAAATCAGCATCAAATGGCTAAGGGCCATCTTTGATTACAATTTGTTGGTGATCAGTGTAATTAACCAAATAATTAATACAAAAATAATGGAAAAAGGAAATGTAAATACATTTGTATTTAATGTCAAGTTCTTTCTTTTAACAATAATAATGTAACATCATGCTCATTGCTGAAAACACATATTTTTAATGAATTTCATAAAAATATATAATTGTATATATTATTTTTTATCAAAGGAAATTCAACCAATATTGGGGGGAACTGGCCACTGAGGTGTGTGCTTGTGTGTATGCATGAGACACTGCTACCTATAAGCCCTGCACTCACTAAAGCAAAGCCTATTAGAAAAGACATGTCCCTCAAACTGTGAAGTGTACACACACGCACGCACGCGCACGCACGGACATTTCCCATCAAAGGCATTGAAGACAATTGCAGCATGAATTAGCATGTTCAGCACACCCACAGCCATCGAAGTGTCATGCAAGCGCATTGTTCTGTCTAACGTGCGAGTCACCTTCAACAAGACAGCAAGTGCATGTCATCGGAGCGTTTATGCTGTCTGCAACTATGATTCTTTGTTTTCGTCGCAAAAAGTACTTCTTGCTCCTTGAAAATGCAAATGTCTATGCCTCCTGAAAGAGGACTAAAGGGTTGAGAGAGCTCGCCGACCATTCAGGTTCAAAATTGTGATGCTTTTCCACGCATGAAATCGCGAAACATTCCTAAAAGCTTAGTCATCTGCTGACAGCAACACATTGTGTCTAGCATCGAATATCTCGGGATTTCGTTGCGCATTGTCCAATATTTGGTGCTGATTAAATATTGATCTCTATACATTTTTGAACACTGTGAAAAATGTTCCCTTGAGTTAGGTTATATGGGGCGTTACTGGAGGCCACTCATCATTTTTCTGATTCCAACAGTTTGATTCAAGAGGCGAGATTACCACATTCATTTCTCTTGTAGCCTCTCAATATTCAAACTGAGTAATCAGCAAGCTTTTCTCCCATGACCTTTCACTAAATTTATTTTTCCGCTCAACTAAAAGCCATCAAGGTTGAAGGGAAAATATCTCATGCCAGTTACATTATCCCATTTAATCAAATAGCCTCTCTACTTATCATGTTGGAATGGTTTATTTAAATGAAAATAGTTAATCATATCTGAAAACTTTGGCAAAATGAATAGAGGGGCGTATCCTGTCTACTCATACTTACAGTATATAAAGTAAGACACATTGTCTCTACATTGTTTAAACGTTTCTAAGCACCATGCTCCAAATAACATTTCCAAGCAGAATAATGCCCACATTCAATATGTGAATACTGTACTCGTTATGTTCCTATCCTTAATATTTCAGAAATTAATAAACCGAAGCAGCTTTCATCCTCGACATTATGCCACCTTGATTACAATAGATGTTGCGTTTAATCATTTCTCTTGGGTGAGGGATTTTACTGATTGTGAAAAATGAGAATTAGTTTCAACTGTAGAACGGCAGCTTCATCAGCATCCTTAACCCCGGTTCATTAAAAACACTGTTATTCTTCACTAATAATTCCAAAGGATCTCCTACTAAGTGCCGTCATGTTGCAAAAAGAAAAAAAACAATGTCTTTACCTGTGTGAAGTCATGACTCGTAATCTCCTCTGAGTTTCATTTGAGTTAATTAAAAATAATGGACTGCATGTTTTTTTTTTTTTTTGCTTAACCAACTAAAAATAAAAAATAAAAAACAAGTTATTAATTAATGATTGATATGGTGAAAGTTCAAGGCATGGGCGGAGCTACAAGGCCACCAATCGCCACCCTCATACCTAGAGGGTAATTTTGATATCTGTGATTTTTCGACAATTTTCACATGGATGCACTATTCTTATACCCCCTCACACTCAACCACATTTTTAAAAATGTTAACTGCATTTTAAATTATATATTTACAATTGATCTGAATGCATACTCTAAAATAATCTGGTAAGTAAAGAACATTCAATTCTCATAGTGAACGTCAATTAAAAAAAAAAAATCATTACTTTCACACCATTGCAAGAAAACAACATGGCCGAGAAGTACTTGTTTATCATACCATCTACAGTCACTGCTTCATGAAATAAAATGCACACATAAACTAATCTTATACAAACACATTCATAATGCAAGCAGGAACAAACCTACAAGTGAAAAGCAACATTTAGAATTGTGAAGAATTAAGACGCTTTTGTGTCATTACACTTTTTAGATATGATTTGAATGAATGAGTCATTGATAATAATATGCAAAATGCCGTTGGCTGTCTGTGACAATTGATCACTCTGATTGGCTCTTAGCGAATGAATCAGTGCATGAGATAGAAATGAGATACCAAAAAAACAAAGCAACTTCAAAGAAAATGGTATTATTTAGTAAATTAAGTTCAGCAAAATGTTGCTTTTTACTTAGATTTCTTTCTGCTTGATTTTGAGTGTGATGGGAATTGTTCTGGATATGTGTACATTGATGATATAGGTATGATAAAGAATGATGGACGCCCGCACGGTCGGCCATCCCTCATTGAGATATTGTGTCACTTTGGCCAGTGGCCACCCCATTGAAAAAGTTTTGGCTACGCCCCTTGTTCAAGGGGAATTAGGGCTATTAAGATTGCTATTGTTTTTTCATATTTTTGGGCTTTGCTATCTTGTTAGCTTTGACAATGTGTTAAAGTTAAATGTCATACTTTCCGAAGTAACACAGAAGTTGTTCAACACATTACAGTACAGCGAATCAACGAATTACTTCACATGTTGATAAACAGTCAAGTCTTGAAAGTAAGATATTCTAGGCTACATACACAAATACACACATGCACACACACTCCCACACACACACAAACACACACATGGACAAGGCCAGTAAGCTTCCCATAGTATAATAGTCAAGTAGCAGGTGGAATTGTTTTCTGACCCGCCATAGCTATAAATGACACGCATGATAAAAGGTGCATTGTGCAAGCTTTTATAGGTCAAACTTAAAAAAAAAAAAAGATATCTCAAAAATCTGATGTGCGACAAAAAAAGTAAAGACATTTTTTAAATCAGCGTGAAAATACGTTTAGGTGTAAAAATGTTGAAAATAGTCATTGCCAGGTCAAGTCAAGTTTACAGTGTTTGGGCATTTGGCAGTCAATGCTGCACCGTTCTTGGCATTACGACGGACCGAGGGCATTTTCTTTTACATGCCCCCAGAACTCCTGACAATTTGAGACTGTATGTAGTCTAAACATGAAACCGGATAAAAGCAGGTCTAAGTTGTGGCACAGTTGGTGTAACGCGATTTTGGTGGATTTGATCGAGGTGCAGGATGATTCTGAGCTCCACGGATGTGTGTGATGGATGTCATTGTATTTCATTCATTTATATGACAACAGTGTACATCAATCTCTCTTATTATCACTTTAATATATTTTTAAAAGCACCAACCCTGACCATAGCACAACTATGGGTGGGGTGCAGGCGATGTTTTTCGCACACGAAAGCACAATCGGGGTGGGGTGGAAGGTGGTCACCAAGTGGGCAACTTTACCTCATCCGCAAGTGGAGATCTTGTAGTTCTACGTGTGCCGATCTCCTATATGAATGCATCATGGCAGCGTGCCTCTCCTGCACATAATTTATAGGCAATGAGGCGACCCACTTCCATTGGTCAGGAAACAAGCAGGCTATGTTCACTCCCACAACGGCGCAAATGCCCATTTCTACCAAAATAGAGAAAACGCCACCCATACGCACAGTGAGACCATGGCTTGTGCTCGACTTGCACTGGGTATGAAACTAGGGCCCTTAATGTAAATGGTGTAAGAATTGTCTTTTGTCTCCTTACGATTATATATATATATATATATATATATATTGTACATCTGTCTGAACCAGTTTACAACCACATTAACAAGACCCCGCAAGTGTTTGAACCTTTCTTTCATGTTATTTCATGCAATGTAGCATTCAGAGACTGTATTGTGTTGAGGATGATGTCAGTCATCTCAGTACTATAATGACATCCACACAGAAGATGTCAAAGACATTATTTTATATCCAAGACTTAATCCGTTTTTTAAAAACAGAGCTTGGATGATGTTTGTAGTGCACCTCTAAAGTGCACTTCTCGTTTGATTCTTCCTTGTTGTTGTTCATTTATCCTCCCACTGCACACGTACAGTATACTGTGAGAGCAGGCTTCAAGTCTCCTTTGAGCAGATGCTGGTGAGGTGTAACAAATCACCGCACCCAGACTGCGAAAAGAGGGAGTCGTTTTGGATAACTTCGTGTGCATTATTCATTTGAGAAAATAGAGAAAGTCACGATTGCTGCCACAGCATAGGTAACCTGGAGGCAAATAACATAAAAACCAAAGAAGTCAGTAAACCTCAGTGCAGAAGTACATGGTGACTGCTGGTGTTGTAAAACCAATTGAACAAATTGAGACGAAGCTCGCCCTGAAGGTCCTGTAAATTAACAAACTGGAAGACATTACTTAAGTGAACACTTATCCCGGTGTTAATACCTAAGATGTACTGACTTATCAAGTGAGCAAACAAAGGCAATTGGACAACTGCTTGCACGGGAGACCACATGCTCTACAGGGGGAACGCTTCATCAGAATTCTTACAACCAGGAGAATATTTTGGGGGAAAAAATGAAACCTTGACCAAAGCAGCTTTATACTACTCTCTTCTATCACCCTCAGAATCAAGTAATACAATATGCTGGAATAAATTTACAACATTTTCAAAATGCTGATCCTACATGTAGTGTGTTCCTGCATAGTGTGTATTCACATAAACACAACATAGGCAGTCATATTGCACTCATTCGATGTCAACTATTAATGAATGAAAACATCTCCAGGGTGTGTTTGCAATACAGTACAATGTGCTGCTGCAGATATTTTTAATACAACATTGTCAGACGATGGTGTGCAAAGATTGAAGTTGTCATTACTGTACAGTGCCTCCCAATACGGCCACAATTGGCAGCATTGATCAAAATTGAAATTGGTCGTTTTCTTAAACAAAACCTCCCATTGCGATCAATTATACTTGTAATGCAGCATTTCGTTTCAAAGGCCAACCTGTCACCACCATAAAACCTTTGTTAACTGTGCTGGTGATGTTTAAAGTAACATTTTAATATTATTAATCAGAGCTGGACACTTGACCCTTTTTTGCCTGTCAGGCCCCAGCCCTCCTACCGCGACCTAAGTACCCTTCCGGCCTGGATCCCTCCGGCCTTATTCAAAAAAATTATCGGCCCCGACACCGTTCCGGCCCCGCCATTCAAAAATAAAAAATAAAAAAGCGTCTGTGCATGTGCATGACGCCGCCGCGGGAGAGATGCTAATGACTTTTGACTGCGAAAAATCATCACATCTAAAACGAGGCCACAAAGGGATTACAGTATACAGTACTGTAACATCTGTATCTAAAAATGGATGCGGAAAAGTGAGGGGAAACACATTTTTACCTGTTGGAGCGTTTTTTTTTTCTAAAACGGCGTCATGAGGACTGGCGACAAAAACTGTAGCTTACTTGAATATTATTACAAATGTATTATCTTACTTTTCATTGTCATTGGCAGTCATTATCACCACCAGTTGTAGAACCCGCGCTGTATCTCAATTTGTTGAAAAATGATTCCATTTTTTCTGAGCTTCCCCTCCTCCTCCTCCTTCTTCTACGTCTCCTCCTTCTTCTTCTTCGTCTCCTTCTTCGTCTCATTCTTCTTGTCCATCTTCTCCATCTTCCTTTTCTTCTCCTCTTTCTGCAGACAAAACGTGTTGGTTTTTTTTAAAGCTTTTTACAGACCGAACGTGCCCAATGCAAGTAAGTACGCACAGTTGGTAGTGGCGCACTTGACGCGTTTGGAGGCAATTTTGTCATTTGCCCATTTCGCCTAATAGGTTGAGATGAACCTTTGGCCGCCTCGCGAGCACGTCACACGCATGAGTGCCGATTAGTGGCCGGACCAAAATCCACCCCCGGCCTTGCTTAGTCCAGCCCTTTTTTAAAACTTGTCAACCCCCAAACCCCCGCCCCAAAAATGGGCGTCCGGGCCCTGGATGGACTGCCCAGCTCTGTTATTAATATTCATCCACATACAAGTAGAAGTTAACCAATAAAATACAATTATGTTGGAAAAATAAAACACTCTTCAACTATTTTCTGGTTAACTATAATGATGAATGAGCAGGAGTAGTAAACATGGCATTGCTGATGCACCTCACTGAAAATTTCTTTACATCTGTGGTCCCAAATCATCGGCCCGCCACCCACTTGGCACCGGAATGCAAAGCCCACAGCCCCTCACCAAAGTTGACATATGCTGGTATAAATATTGAAACAGAGCATTTATTTTTCCGTTATTACAATTTGTTTAATGTTGTGTTAGCGAAGATTGTCCGTCAGCACCCACCTCCGCTCCTTCCGTTGACAAATCGGAATGTCTGGAGAACCGGAAAATCTGATTTGCACTTGGTAAAAAATAATTTGAACTTCACAGCGTATTGTTGGATGTTTTCGTCAAACTTCAAATTGGACAACTTTTGGGGAGTTCAAAGCTCTGCGCGATGATAGATATGTTGTGCTCGACCACTTGATGTGAGAAAAGAGTCACAAATTGTTTTTTTTTCTTTAGGCGATTGTCCACTTCAATGGGCGGCACGGTGGTCGACTGGTTAGCACGTCCGCCTCACAGTTCAGAGGTCGTGGGTTCGATCCCGGCCCCGGCCTCCCTGTGTGGAGTTTGCATGTACTCCCCGTGCCTGTGTGGGTTTTCTCCGGGTACTCCGGTTTCCTCCCACATTCCCAAAACATGCATGGTAAGTTGATTGGACTCTCTAAATTGCCCCTAGGTGTGATTGTGAGTGCGGATGTTTGTCTCTGTGTTCCCTGCGATTGGCTGGCAACCAATTCAGGGTGTCCCCCGCCTACTGCCCGAAGACAGCTGGGATAGGCTCCAGCACGCCCCGCAACCCTTGTGAGGATAAGCGGTATAGATAATGGATGGATGGATTGTCCACTTCAATCATGTTCGGCTACGTCACTCGGTGTGCGGCGGGACTGACAGAACTTTTGCATGCAGGTTTTGCTTTAACCGTGCGACATTCACATTGTGTGACAGTTCTTCCCCATCTGCCCTGGGGTGTATTGAGACAGCTGCTTACATTGGAATGCACATACCTTCGCAATTTCTTTACAATATGTCAAATGCGACAGCTGCACCAGGATACGTGTGACAATAATGAATGCAGCTCCTGCCTGTGCTACAGTATGTTTGATTAGGAACTCTATTGGCCTGCAATCCTGTTAGTTTTAATAACAATCATGTTGATAATGATTTAGCCATATGTCAACAATATCTACCATGGTCTGACCATTGAGTTACTTTCCTCTGATTGTAGGCTATGTGTTCATAGATTCCAAGCAATGAGTTCATGCCATTTGAAATAGGATGAACTGATTAATCTTGAAATAGTCTGGGTTGTAGCCTTCTGTTAGCGGAACACCTACTTCTATTTCATGGTTCAAGAGCTCAGCTTTTTTGCTATAAGAAGACAGATTGGCCCAAGGTTAAATGCTTTGGCAGGGCAGTCATTAGTGTGCAGCAAGTGAAGGCTGGTAGTAAGAGGAAAAGAGGGAAAAAAACTCAATGTCTTGATTTTCTTTGAGATATCTCCCAATCACACAATTTGACCTGTGGAGCATTCTTACCATTTTAAGATAGAAAATAAACTTTTCTTGTGTGTCTATTATGAGCTTTGCATCATGATATTTATCTCACACGCTATAGAGAAGAGACAAGTATGAGAGATGAACTTTTATATAAATGGTTTCCAATTTAATGCATCAATGAGACCATCAGGCCCTACAGCATTAATCCACCTTATCATTAATTTGATGATCTTTTTATTGAGTGACTTCTTTTGGGTAACGCAATGCTTAGGTAAAGGTGTTATGCTCTCAAACACAATCAACAAAGATAATTACACACATTGTATATTTAAATACAATACATGCTTTGCATTAAAAACAAACAATATTAGTGTTTTATTTATTGTCTTTTTATTGCTATTATTTTACGCTAGATATTTTTCTTTGTTGCTAATTTTGTATTTGTTCTTTAAAGCGGAAGTCAACCCAAACATATTTTTTTCAAGAATATGTTCTATGTCATATTCAGTCGACAGAAGTGACAAAATGACCACCCCCAGAGATGGCTAAAAACAGGTGGACTTTGCTGCTTAAGTCATATTCCTCAAGCGCAATATTAATCAGAATGCCTTGTTCAACTAGTTGGCTTGCATAGAACATATTCTTGAAAAAAATATGTTTGGGCCCAGAGAGACAATTCACACTTAAAGTGGAAGTCAAGTCAAAAATGTTATTTTCAACAGCGTTTATCTAATGCTCTGAATCATTGTAGAAATAAATTAATTGAGAACATCATTATTATCATCATCTATATTATATTTATTAAATCATCCCA
This sequence comes from Filicampus tigris, assembly GCF_054856515.1. Taxonomy (NCBI): domain Eukaryota; kingdom Metazoa; phylum Chordata; class Actinopteri; order Syngnathiformes; family Syngnathidae; genus Filicampus; species Filicampus tigris. The sequence goes on from NC_141217.1 coordinate 10,074,536, forward strand.
ATGGGCCGCAGTTGTGTTGGTGGGCACAAAAATAGGGCCCTCTGACCTGTTTTTTGGGCTGACTTATCCGAGTTATATTATTTTTTTCCAAGCCCTACAAAGTAGGTAACAACCAGAAAATTGGGGAGCGTAGTGTTCATGAGCGTAAAGAAAAATCAGCTTCTCAAAGGGCTATTTTCAGGGTGCCTATAATATTCAGGTGCGTGTCATTCTTGAGAAATTACAGTGGTATTCAGAATTTTGTATTTAAAAATGTGTCAGGTTCACACCAAGTGAGACATTACTAAACATCGCACACAACGAGGAGAGAAGACACTCGACACGATGTTGTCTTTTTACTTGCAAGGAGAGCGCAGGGAAGTGTACGATTACAGTTCCTAAAACCTTCTACCCGGCTCCTGCGCCTCCTCCCTTTTATTTTTCTTAGGAGTCCCTGATTACAAAGGTGTTCCAGCTCTAAGGGAAAGGGTAGCAAAAACAGCTGGAACACTCTGAACTTGTTTTGTCTATGTGTGTGTGTGTGTGTGTGTAGGTGTGTGAGGGTGGGTGTGGGGGTGTGTGTGTTTGTGTGTGAGCCATTATCATACATGTGGAAGCAAAGCACACCAAGCACGTTGGGCCTAGATATGTAAAAAGCTAAAGCTAAACCCACAAGCTAATAAAGCTAACAAGCCTAATCATGAAAAATCTAACACATGAACCATTATATACATTATTATTCTTAAATTCGCCTCTGTTTTTCTTACATTTGCACAGTCGATTGTTATTGTTTTATTCTGTCCCAAGGACTCAGCGTCTCACCACGGGATGCTCTTCGACAAGACCATCGTTCCTACTGTGCGGCTGTGTCCTATTCACATTCCACTTTCTTCACAAGCAACTTCGACTTACATGATTAAAACAAGTTTATAATGCTGAAAAAAATACCTTACAATAATTATAGGAGTAAATATGGTAAAACCTATGAACAATTATTCTATCAAAATGGCTTGCCTTATTTCAATAAAGTTTGTAAAACACGGGTGATACAGTTCAATTACACAACTGCAGACAGTACCAGGATATTTTATTTTTTTTATTTAAAGAAGGCATCTATTTCAAAGGTGGTCTTTATTTGTACAAATGCTTTTGTAAGGGTGGAGGTAGACGCGCCAATATCTGTTGATTGCTACTTATTACAATTGCAATGGAGTGTGCAACTGCCTCACATTAGCTGCTTGTCATTTTATTCCTGGTTCTTATCAATACTGCAGTGCAATTATAGGGGGAACTCATTTAAAGATATTTGTATTTCTTGTTTTCCTCATTGTTGAATTCGCTGACGTGTCACACGTTCGCCTATGGCAATGGTGTCATCCGCAATACGGATCTCTCTTTGAATGTTGACCAAATCTTGTTGTAGTTTAGTGAATTGTACCGCTTGTTGAAAGTATGGTTATAGCAAACAAATTATTCATTTATTGATTGATTTTCAGGGTATTGATTTGGGGCAAGGTTTTTATTTTTTCAGTGAATGACACACAGTGAAAACAGTGTCAGACAGTGAATGACGAATAGCTGGGAACTGGTTAAAAAGTTACTTAACTGAATGAATACAATACGTAAAAATAGGATAAAAAAAATTATCTGGTAAACTTGGTATTGCTTGTGGTGTCCCCCACGGGTCAGTGCTCGGTCCTCAGCTGTTTGACGTATACATAAACGATCTTTTTTAGTGTACTGAAATCATTTAAATTAATATTGTTTGCAGATGACGCAAATATATTTTATAATAGTGATAATTATAATGAGACTCGTGAGTATAGTAAATATAGAACCCAATAAAATTAAAATGTGGATGGATCATCATAAATTAATTCTAAAAAAAACTAAAGTTTTGATATTTGGTAGCTATAAAAGTAAACCAGAATTTACAATACAAATAGATAGTGTACAACTAGAAAATGTTAAGGAATATAAATTCTTGGGAGTAATAACTGAATACAAGTTGTCATGGAATGCCCACACCAGAGACATAAGAGCAAACATTTACAAAAGTCTCTCAATCATGAATAAAGCAAAGCAATTCCGAGATCATGATGCTCTCAGAACATTATATTGTTCCATAGTACTCCCATATCTCACCTATTGTGTTGCAGTATGGAGAAACAATTATCAATGTTCCATACATCCTTTATTTATATTGCAAAAACGAGCTGTAAGGATTATACATAAAGCTAAATTTTTAGCACACACCAATAGTCTGTTTACTCAATCAAAATGACGGAAGATTCATGACCTTGTGAAATATTATACCTTATTAATCTTATTTAAAGCCTTTAGTAAATCGCTACCAATCAATATAAAACGTTTTTTTCAACTTACAGAGAGTACTTATGGCATGCGAGGCTTTGGAAATTTTGTACTACCAAGTATCAGGAAGAGTTTTTGTGTGTCTGTATGTGGGGTAAAATTGTGGAACAGTTTGGACCTACACCACAAGCAATGCCAAAGCATCCATAACGTTAAAGTGTCTAACAAATGTATGGTCTGGACACAGTACAAGGAGGCGGGCTTAGCATTAACTGCTTAGTCACTGGCTCTTTCTTACCATTGTTGGTATGTGCTTGTTGTTGCTTATAATGTTGGTATATATTATTTCTATTACCATTGTTGGTATGTAATTATTGTTGAAATATATGGTACTGTCTTTTTAAATTATGCAAACCATCATTTTGATAGTGATCATATGTAATATATGGTACATAATTTTTTCTAATGTGTTATCTTTATTAGTAGGACTTGTATAGGTGTAACTTAATCATTAGGGAATTGAAAGTCAGATTGTATAGCTTGTAATATAAATGTGAGATGGGGGTGGGATTTAATAAGTTTTCCTCTTCCCACTCCTTTTTTGGGCAGCATGTGTAGAACGGTTGCAAATGGTGACCTTTTGTCTTGCTGACCTCTTGGTTTTTGTTTTATGAACTTCTGGATTTACTGCAACAAACGTCTGTTCAATGATGTACATTATACTTCTTCTATGATTTGGAAATAATTCACACATATGTTGACCTCAATGCAAAATGTCACCCAAAAAATAACACATTATAATTTTGTATAAGTCAGGCTTGATATATAGTGGTTGCAAATATTTTCATTTCTGCTATAACTGCAGCTTTAAGTACTTTTTGTGCATAATTTAAAAAGGCATCTGGCCCTATTCAAAGTCCTGCTCTCAGCAGAAAGTTACTGTTACTTTGCACAAGGACATTCTTATCAGCCATAATGACTTCAGGCTGCTGGCACGCTCCAAAGTCACAATGAAGCCTGCCATTGCGACTTTTTATTTTATTTTATTTTTTTACATATCTGCTCTCTGAAACCCTGTTTCAAGCATTCATGCATGTACACATTACAAGAAGTACAAGCAGTTGCACACTTCTACAGCTGCCAAAATCTGTGTACATTTCATGTCACTGCTGCTCCACAACATCATTGTGATACGATCCTAGAACAGGACGTTGTTCTCATGAAGATTGGTTTGATATAAGACACCCTGACAGATCCATAGCAGCTCATTGTCCATCAAAGGAAGAAAGCAAAGGTGTAGTGGAGAGGTGAGAGTGGTGAGTTTTCCTGACTTGTCTTGTATGAACATTGCTTGAATGAGCAGCCTCTTTATATTAGCGCTTCAGAGCCGTAAAAGATGTACAGTTAATCTGCCTATGCCTTATTGCCTTTTATAAAGAATCCAGCCAAGGAGAATCTACGTTCGTCAGTCGGACAATCAAATGCTTGACTCTGTCTACATGTGGTTTAATGTCTTTGATCACTTTCATCACAATAGAACGGGAGAGGTGAGCGTCAGGTGTTAAACCTCACATCCCTATCCTGGCATTGTAGAATCTGCTTACTTGCACGTGCTGGTATTGCTGATTCTTTGTACAAAGGTAGAAAATAATTAAGAATCTCATGCCATTATCTCTGCATGCATGAGATAATGAGCTTCTCTTTTTCAGTGTTGATGATGCTGCCCCACACAATCACCGTGCCGCCGACAAAAGGTGTTGCTCTTGCTGTGCAGCAATCAGCATAGCTTCCTCCCTATCTTTTCCACACTCCGACCCAACCATTCATTTTTCGTACGCAGGACCTAAACTCATTGCTGAACATTTTTTCATATTTTCAGGTTCTGATTGTCCGCACCCCAATGGAGGTACTGGAATGGAAAAACAGTCAGGAGCAATAGTAGACTTGCATGGTATAAGCAGTGAATATCAGGCACATTTTACACAGGTAGTATTCGGTAATGTTGCCTTAACAGCGTGTGGCCCAAGCAGTTAGCATCAAACTCAGATGACAACAAATAGGATAAATTCAAAGCACCAGTGCAGGCTGGTTGTACACATCATTTAATAGATTAATAGAGTGATATAGCCTTGCATTCGATATCTTTTGAGGTCCGTGTCCTCCTGACTCAAGGGTATGCACCAGTGTAAATGTGTCACAGAGGTATAATTAGCTGTTGACTGTCCTTCACTTCATTAAAATTGAATGGTATCACACAGAGACAGGTATATGGTGGGCTGACCTAACTCTGCCAATGCCCAAATTGGGCCTTGTGCCAAGTATTGTGCTCACACAAATAAAGATGGCCCAGTACAGTATAAAATCCTCATTTTCTCACAAATCGCATTTCTAAATATGTAGGTTGGTGTGTACATGTTGTGATCTGAAAGAAACATGTTTTCATTGCCGTTGTGCAAGCAGAGTGGCAGTTTGAACTGTGTAAAAAGTAGTATTTTCATGTTCGCTGAGAGGTAGAGGTGGCCTTGGAAATGCATGTCTGTCTGACTCTGGCAGCGGTGACAAGTTGCTCGTTTTAACATCGCAATTATTGCCTCAGGAAAAATATAATCCGAGTAAGAAAATGACATCCTCCAAGCAACAATGACAAACTTGTTGTAGAGGTACACATACAATAGTTTTCTCCCCATGGAGAGCAAAGCGAAATGAGTAGATCACAAAGGGCAGGATTCTTGTCTTTATTTTCTAGAAATCATCATAGTTAGGAGTTAACAAATGTTCACACCAAGTTTGTGCATGTAAATCAATACTCAAGCTGTTTCAGGCTGTTGTTTAAGGGTGCCTATATTACGAAATATTCCTTGTTGTGCCATAATTAGCTCTGTGCATGACTGTTGAAGGAGTGCAGTACTCGTTTGCTAGGTTAATCCAAATGGTCTTTTCCCCTCCCTTTCTTCTCTCTAAGGCTCAGCAGGGCATTAATTAATTTCTTTTGCAATTATCGTCTGCCGTTGGCTGGAGAAAAAGTTGATTCTCTTAAATGCCACTCAACACGGATGAATTATGGGCCAGAGGTATAGCACATTCAAAGACTTATGTCTACTTAAACATAACAGGTTTTAGTCTACAAAGATTTGTTCAAGTTGTAATGATGTACCTGGCATGATTTGTATCAACTAATAGGCATGCTACATATTTCAGACACCGCTGCACTTTATTTTCTGTTGAGATGCGTAAAGGAGTTGTTGCTCTGTTCTTCTTGACAATTTTTTAAAACCATGTTCATTTTGAATATGCATTTATATATTTTTAAATACACAATTACTATACTTAAAAGAGTACAATTTGGTAAGTTGTGAAAATAAAGAAAAGCATACAGTAGATAACCGTATCATGGGTAATAATTTACCTGCTTACCTGATCATGTTGCAAGGAGCAAGGAAGAAAGAAAAAGAAGCATAACCTTCCCCATTCCTACCCCTTAAATTCTATTTCATTATTAATATACTAAATCACCAGTATTTATTGTAAGATTATTCACACTGATTTGATATTGTTGATTGTAGTGTGATGACGACATGCTATTAGACTGGTTGTTAATGATACAATGACAGAAAATGATGAAAGCCTTCATGTCAGCATCATTGCCCTCTGCTGTGTGGTTTCCCACAGGAGTTCAACCCTGGGCCTCTACTCTTTTTTTCTTTGTATCCACATCATTACAATTTAATACAGTGATCCCTCATTCATCGCGGTTAATGGGGGGACAGAACCCGCCGTGATAAGTGAAACCCTCAAAGTAGAGTCGGACTTATGATTATGATTATTATTTTATTTGATATTTATTGTACAGTTTTATTTTGGGGGGATTTGCGCCTCTGTTACGGCGAGATGGTTCTCACACTTCTAAATACTTGTTAAACAATCAATTTAACTATAAAACTGCAAAATGAAGAACATAAATATCAAGCTGCAGGCTTGAATTTAGCGTCGACCGACCGCGGCAGCTGACGATCACGACGGAACGTTCGCTAAAAACTACGTTACATTTTTTATTTTTATCATAAAATTCACTTACCTTAACTAGAATGCCATTGTGTAATTTATCTAATCCTGCACTTTAAAACGCTTGTCGTCGTCGTGAAAAGTGAAAGTAAAACGGCCGCTTCTTCTTCTTCCCTACCTCTTCTATGCCTGATTTTTCCTCTTCTCCTCCTACTTAATTTCAAAAACGATAAAGAAGCATGGCCGCCGGATAGGGAACATGCATTAACTTTATCTTTGCACAATAACATCAATAAAGTCCTTTGGATAAAATGCGACGCGGGATTGTAGTGAAGGTAAGCTGTTTTAAGACAACCTAAGACAAAACTAAGAAACACTTTCACACTTTATTTGGCGATGTCAAAGTCGTCCGTCGAGAGCACGCTGCGCTGCGCTTTGCTGCGCTGCGCTTTGCTGCGCTGCGCTTTGCTGCGCTGCGCTTTGCTGCGCTGCGCTTTGCTGCGCTTTGCTTTGCTGCGCTTTGCTGCGCTGCGCTTTGCTGCGCTTTGCAGCGCTTTGCTTTACTGCGCTTTTCTGCGCTGCGCTCACGACTTATAAACACAGCTGTTGTACTGTAATATCCGATTTTTACAAAACTTTATTAGGGCAAACAAACACATCATTACAAATATGGAGGAGAAAGTATCCGGCTTGACTCTGACTAAATCAACGGCACATTTGAATAGTGGACGAGACTAAGCGAAAGGCTGCAATGATGCGCACCGAGTCAGCTCACATACAGTACAGTGTGTGAAAAAAGTAAATGCACTTGTGCTCTCGTTGGTCGATCTCGCGCTGGGAACCAGTCACCGCCTTTTATGAGTGCCTGCTGGTATGTACAAAGCCTCCGCGTCAACTCATATCTTTTAAACAATGCATCTTTCTGCAATATAGCTCCCGATATGGCTGTGTTGTTTCATTTGTAATTTATGAATTATTCTGAATCGCATCGAGGGTGCGAAAGTTGAAGCGCGAAGTAGCGAGGGATCACTGTACTAAGTAATCACTGGATGCACATTTAATCTGGATGATTGATGCATTTATACAAGTGCTAAAAGAAATATGACCTACCAAGTAATCCTGTCAGGGTTTGTAGAGTTACAAACTTAAGCAAGCTAAGATTCTATTGTTGTATAGTACCGTGAGCAAAATATAACCCCAGTCTAATAATGTTGGGTTAATTGAAGAGGTGTGAATATCAGTGTGTGAACGGTTATTGTACATGACCTCTGACTGGCGACCGGTCCACACAGGGGTGTACTCCACCTCTCATCCAAAGTCAGCTGGGAGAGACTCCATTTTAGCGTGACGCTAAACAGAACAAGTGGTAGAAACTAAATGCGTGAAGTAATCAGGAACCACTATGTGTAAGGTGCAAAATACATTTTCACTCCACTTCAAATGAAAACCCACAGTGGGTTATTTGAGGTGGATTGCCATAGTCATCACATGTGTGACAACAAAGCAGCAGTGCAACAACAAGTAGAATAATCAAAAGTATATATTCACTGGCTTTGTTCTAGTGTTATGCGTACTATGCAGTTAACTTAGAGCAAAATCATAAGTAATGATAAAACTATGGAAAGCAACGCATTGGATCAAGAATTTCAGCAGTCGCTCATTTTCTATTCCCGCTGAAATTAGCTTGTTGTGAGGGGGCGCTCCTGTCTCATGAAGCTGAGCCACTGATGCTCTTCCCCGCCCACATCCCCTCAACTTGCTTGCTTACAAGAAGCTCAGACTCCTAGGAGAAAAGAAAACACTCCATAAACTTACAGTAGCATTTCTTTTTTCACCTGTGGAGGTTAGCATTTCATCACTAAATTGCCAAATTACACTTCTCAGTTATCAGAACAGAGGAGACGTCTTTGGAGACATGATAGTTGGAACGTTTTGCAGGTCATCACCAAACACAAATACAACCCAACACCTGCGTCGAAAACTTTGCCGAACATGAGAGTATGGGCTGGTTATTAGAAGTTAAAATTGATAATGCTTTTAGCGAATGCTAAGATGTGCTAACGTTGCAACTCTGGCTACCTTTTGGATTTGATACGATCATGCACAATATGTAACACAAATAAAAACACATTAGCCTAGCTATGGAAAATAGAGTGCATATTATAGATTTAAAGTGGAAGTCAACCCAAAAATGTTCTTTGCAAGAATATGTTCTATGCAGGCCCACTAGTTGAAAAACGACATTCTGATTATTATTGCGTTTGTGGAGTATGAGTTAAACAGCAAAATCCACCCGTTTTTTAGCCATCTCAGGGGGCGGCCATTTTGTCACTTTTGTCCACTGAAAATGACATCACAGTTGCTCACGGCTCAGGTAATGACCAATCACAGCTCACCTGTTTTCTGAAGTTGAGGCATGATTGGTTGGTGCTATAACATGCCCCCCTGGGGGCAGCTGTAACCCTGACCTAAATTGCAGGCATTTCAAAAATGAATAATGTGGCATTGGTAGAAACCCACTCCAGAAACTTCAGATAGTTTATAATCTGAGGTAAGAGGATTAAAACTCAGCCTTGGGGAGAAAAAAAAAGAATACTGTACATACAATTTGTGTAAAAATGCAGCACGACTTCCTGCTCTGCGTCCTGCGTGCACACAGGAAGTGACAGTAGTCCCTCACTACACGCGCTTGCGGTCGCTGGTGCCCGACGTCAGACGTCAAGCGAGACCACCCCAACTAGTGTCAAACCCTGAACAGCCGCACGCGAGACGCGCTCTGTGGGAGGAGTGGAGGACCAACCACCGACAACCAGTGCTGGGCTCGCGTCACGTCACGTCCGACGAGTCCGCGCTTCCCAGTGCCGGAGTGTGGAGTGAGCAGAGCGGCAAGAAGAAGAAGACGAGGGAGCGAGTCTTCGGTGGGATCTTGAGGATCAGGAAAATAGTTTGTTTGCACGCTCGGTGCTTCTGCGAGGCAGAAAGGAGATGTGCGGCGCAACATGGATATCCGAGGAGGGATAAAACTCGACAAACACCATCCACTCGGACTTAAGCGGGTAAGTACTGTATTTGATTTAATTAAGCCACCATTCGTTTATGTTCATTGACTGCATGCTATCCATCAATCTATCTATCTTCTATACTGCCTCATTAGGGTCGCCTATCCACCTGACTTTCGGGGAATGGGTGGGTGGGAGTTACACCCTCAACTGGTCACCATCCAATCGAAGGGCACATATAGACAAACAGACAAACATCCTGTCGCACCTAAGGTTAATTTAAAGTCTAATTTAAGATAAGTGTTTATCACCAGGCTTCATAGACACGAATAAAGTTTCACCTTTGCACACAAATAATTTATCTTCAATGTTAAAAAAAAAAAGAAAAGAAAGAAAAAGGGGTGTGGGGGGTAATATTAAGTTAGATATCTCTTTTTTAAATTTCCTACAGGAAGTGTGACAGACTGAGCAAGCATAATGTATAAATCCATGCATCTTTAATTGCATGGCTTTACAACCATGCATCATCAGAGAAAAATAGGTACACTCTTAGAGGGAAGGGATATGTTGACATTGTTCTTTGTTTGTACAGCATGCTTTCTGTTAAGGGTCACAAATCCACCTATTGCTCTAAAGTGCTGCTGGCAGAACTCATTTGCTGTCAGTAATCAGAGGGGGATTGAACTGAGTCTGGGCTCATCATCTCTCCCAGTCTTTAATTGAACTGAGCTCCGAGCTTGACTGCAGTTAAGATTGTCCAAAACCCTTATGTCAGCAACTTCATTTCAAGTTATTCTCATGAAATCCTCGAGAATCCGTGCACATCTAAATGATGCCTATAAGTGTATTCGATGTAGCTCAGAATTGATCACTGAGAAAAATCGCGTCCCTGTGGCAATGTTTTTTTTTTTTTTTTTGTCAGGCTTTTTGTAGTCTATAAATACTGAGTTTTAAATCCACATACTTTTTTTTAACCGATGCATTTGTTATTCATCCCACATCCTGCAGAAAATTTGAGCTTTCTACATCTCCTTGGGCATCTCTTTTATTGACACACTTGTGATGATGCCACCCTGTCTGAAATAGTTGGATGAAACAACAACATAGTATATACAGAGAAGAGCAGGAAAAGTGGAAAAAGCATCATTATTAAATTGTACTAAAAAGACAGATTACGTTACTGCTAATCACCCTGTTCTGTGGCAATGTGAAACATTTGGAGTACCACTGCATGTTTGGACGGCGGGGATTAACTTCTAAATTTAGATAAGGTCACTTACAACGCAATGGAGAGTTTTTGCTCTGGGGTAGTACTTTTGGTTATTTTGGGCAGGGTATGTTGCTCTGTGTATATCTTATGTGATTACTATTCATTACGTTTTATTTCACATTGCCATTTACAAAGCTGTTTGCACTTGCAAACACACGCACGCATGCACACACACAATGTCTCACGCTATGAATTATGAGGCAAGTAACTTTGTGATAGATTGATTGATGCACATGGAAGACATCCAAAAAAGAAACCAAAACTACTGTCCAAAATGAAAAAGTTTATTCAAAGATCTGTTTTGTTGTGGGAGCCGGAGATATAGCTCATGGTGAAGCAAGCTTAGTACGCCAGAATTTCTTCCAGGATCAATAACGTATCTACTCGGTCTGACCAACATGGCCCTAAGGCCATATCTAAGTATTTTTTGGTCTGAATGGCGATACATAATATATATCCTGGTATTTTCTCAAAGTTGGACAGTGTTAAAATCAAAACAACATGCATAAAATGTTACAGACACTTTTATTGCAATAGTTTTTATTTGAACTAAAAGGGAAGGGTAACGAAAGTAGTGTTGCTCTAAGTACTGGAACCAATACCATACCGTGTGTTTTCAGCTGTCAAAAGTGACATGACACTATCATTTCCAAATTCTATTACTTGAGGGGCAAAAAATACCAACCCCCAAAAAAACTGTCAGGTGGGGCTAACAAGACTTGAGTTTTAAATACAAAGATAAATTGTGGGCTGGAATCTGCAACATATATGGGACATGTGTTGGGTCACGAAGTTTCGGAAGCTTCCCGGACCGGCCAGTACAAATGTATCCAGTAGAAAATGTAGAAAATGACGTATATGCTCTCCCGGCTTTAAGGGTAGAAAGACGCAACAGTGCTACCGGCTCTAGTGGTAGAAATGTGGTTATGCGCTCCCATCCTTAATGGGTTGAATCAATGAAGCCATTTTACCGCATTGCACTTTGCACATCAGGTTGAATCCTTTCCGTGAGGAATGGTTTAACACGAAAAATAAATATCAAAATCTGAAAGCATACTTTGGCACATTCACTGTAGGGCTGGGCACCGGGCACCGTGAACCGAGTGGAACCAGGACTAGCACTTTGGTTCTCCCGGAATCGTTCAGGTTTTAAAATGTCGGTGCCACATTTCGATTCCTAACCCATTGCATGGAAGAAGCCGCCCAAAACACACAAAGTACCAATAGTGTGCGCATGAGGCGGGGCAATCGACAGACACAAGCGAAGTACAACCAATAGGAAATGTGTGTGCTCCGCGCCAGCGCGCAGCAAGTGCCGACAACACTCAGACAGCAATGAAAATGTCAGGATAATGCTCGCGGGGTGTGATAATTATGGATGTTATACACAGGTCAAAAGTGTGGCTGCACTTCATAAAAAAAGACCAAGCACTGTGTAACACGTAAAAAATTAATCTCGTGCAAAGGAGGTTGCACGTCTAATACTGTATGATTTAACACCTCAGTTTAGATGGGGTGTCAGAGTGTTCGGTCTTTGACTCTTTGCGTCGACCTACCGGTGTTCTGAAATTCCTTCCTCCCTGTCGAGATGTCCTACCAATGCTTAGTGTGCTTGCGCACGCATGCTCACAATACCGATAGTGAGGTCGGGAGGCCAGCTCCGAGTCCGACCCTCAGCCAAGTGATACGGACCGCACCGCAGTCAGAATCAGGTAAGTATACAAATGAAATATGTTTAATACCCACATCGAGCACAAGTTTTTCTTTTTATTTGCACACTTGGCTTGCCCATTAATGGGTGTTAAGTACCATGATATAAGATGCATTATTGTATTTTCTTGAGGTTCTTCAAAATAAAGCTTTCTTGTGGATAATTGAAGCTCATAAGTTTGATATTAATATATTTGTCAAAAATATCCATTGAGAAAATGAAAGGAAAATTCATAAACAGTAGAAAAGCTCATGAAACAAAAATTTATTATAAAAATACATATAATAATTAAGGCTGTCAAAGGATTAAACATTTTAATCGAGTTAATCACAACTTAAAAAATTAATCGTAATTAATTGCAATTGGAACTATCTCTAAAATATGGCATATTTTTCTATAAATTGTTGTTGGAATGGAAAGATAAAAGTCACAAGATGGATATATAACGGTACATTCAACATACTGTTCATATGTAATGTATGTTTTTATTTTAACAATAAATCCTCATGAGATGAAAATGTAAATTAAAATTATTATAATATAATAAACATTATCTTATAATAAACATTCTCTCTGTAGTAGACAGTATTTTTATTCACTACAAAAACAAAAACACAAAAGGGCCTCACATCAGTGACAGAAATATTTAAAATGTGTGCAAACAAAGTGTGTGTGTGTAAACTACACATTTATACAGTATGTGGCCCTTGTAATATTCTTAGAGTTTATGCTTTCCGTGTGGTTGCTGAAGTGCACACACGTGTGATTGGCTGATATGATGGGTGAGTGTTATGTTCTGTTCAGCACGTCGTGTGCTAGATTAACTGATTTTATTAACACAAAACAAAACAGCCCTCTTCTCTACTCATCCTCATTCACTGAGGCAAACCAATTTATTCACATTTCTGAGATTTAAAGATGCCCTCTTCTTTCAAAATGCTTCTTTATACTCCTGCGGGCGATACGCGTCCGCTCTGCTGCTCACTGCATTTCTGAGTGGGATTATGCATGGGCATTCTGCGCATGCGTTAAATGCGTCAAATATTTGGACGCGTTCAATAACAAAATTTAATTACCGCCCGGCAACTAGTGTTGTTCCGATGTCATTTTTTGGCCGCGATATCGATTCCAATACCCAGCTGTGCCGATACTGTACCGATACCAGACTTTTGGGGAAAAAAAAAAAAGATATATATGAGCATTTTTTTCTTGTAATTTTAAAGAACTGCATACTCACTTGGACTCAGACTTAAAAACCTTTGTGAAACAGGAAAAAATAAGAAATAATATACACGAGGTATCTTTGAGAGAGATTGTGTCATATTAATTACAAAAGTTATAGGACATTATTAAAAAGGTTTGTTTTGAGTATTAGTGACCCATCGCAACAACTTCCGCTCCCAAATCCACTTTCAAAACCAAAAACAAGCAGTTGAAAAATCCAACAAGTTCAATTCCAAAATCCCAAATTGTGCAGGGTTTGTTGTTGCGGTCCATTCCCCTTGTTCATGCTCGCTGCCGCCGCAAACTCTTGGTGCCCGTTCACATGTTTCATTCTCAAATGTTGCATCAGGTTTAACGTATTGAACCTGGCCAATTTAGTTCCGCCTCTTGCAACATTCGCTATAGCTGGAGTTTCAATGTTGAAGTAGTTACATATAGCCGACATCATATCTCCTGCACCTCACTGCCCCCCCCCCCCACCACCAACCACCCACCCACTCACACACACACAAACACACGCACACACGCACACACACACACACACGCCCACACACACACCCCCACACACACACACACACACGCCCACACACACACACACACACACATGAAAAAGCAGCAGGGAGCAAGATACAAGGCGCTGCATTCAACATTCTTTACTAGTACAGTATCGGGAAATGGCATCGGCACATTATTTGTAAGTACTCGCAGACACCGATACCAGTGTTTTAATCTGGTAACGGGATCCCTCCCAATACCAGTATCGGTATCGGAACAACACTACCGACAACGCGATAAATTTGACAGCACTAATAATAATCATAACTCAAGTAAAGAGAACAAAAACAAGTTAAATGTTTCATATTCAGTTGTTCAAAAGTATTTTGAATCATCAAAATGTATGTTTTTATTTTACAAAAGGTATTCTAATTAGCCCAACGACCCTTGTGAGGAGAAGCAGTATCGATAATGGATGGATGGATGGATATTCTAATTAGTCCAATATTTATAATTAATAAAAATAAAACTAATTTCAAGTTGATTAGCTGTCAGCTATTATTTCACTGCTTAGTGAGCTGGTACTGTATCAATACCGGTAATGAAGTATTTATGCAGGTATACTATCAAAGTCAAAATTTGGGTATCCTGACAACACACACAACAAGAATTCGAAGTATGTTACCCAGAGCTGGGCATTTTACAAAAAATTGAGCATCCATTATTCATCATCCGTCTGCAGCGTGGGTATACCCTTCTGTCAGCGATCATTTGCCTTTTTATCCAGGGGGGAAAAAAACAGTACCCATCTATAGGCCGGGCCGCCTCTAGTTTTAAATGGTCGTCCGTCTGCGATTTCAACTAAACTTTCACTCGCGCCCTCGCTGGCCGAAAGAGTGATTTACTGCGCCATGGAAGCCTGTTCAGAGCTCTGGTCCATTACTCAAATCTGTCCCCCAGGCAACTACAGCTCACTATTGTTCCTCGGCGCGCTCACCGTGGCCATCAAAGACCCGCCCTAAAAATAGACTAAAGACAGACTACGGACGAATGCCGGATTAAATAAAGGAGTTTCCGAATATGCTTAGTCCGTCTATTTTAAAATGTTTCTCATCATTCGTCAACCGTCAGCAAAACAGGCGTCGGTCAGTGACGGATAGCGGTGACCGGTCCGTTGCATACATGGAATGCACAGCTCTGTGTGTGCCCTAGCTGCTCATCAAGGGCTCTAATTTCATGCCCAGTACAAGTCTGGCGTGAAGTGCGGTCCAAATTTGTACAGGCATTGGCTGGACTAAGTTTTCGTATTTTCACAGACACGTGGAAGCGGGCTCAGCGTGGCACATTTAAGAAAAGGAGGTTTTGCACCGTTGTGGGCATGAACACAGCCGGCTTGATTTGCCACCATTCGAATCGGCTTCTCTCATTCGCTTTAAAAGAAATGGACCAGAGTCGTGCAGTTCAAAGCGTAATTATGTTTATGAGGAACGGAAGTTGGCTATAGGGAGACTTGGGGACCACTGACATAAGTCACAAAGTGGCCCAACCTTGTAATGCCAACTCTAAAGATGCTCTTAACATTAAATATTAAACATTCAACAGTTGTTTTTGTTGCATTTCATTCAGAATTTCTTGACGTATTGCTATACGGTAATATGAAACCATACTAAAGGCGAAACATGGCACAATCATTACTCGTCGCATATGTAACCCACACAGGTTTCAGAATGATTCATGTTGCCTATGATAAGATCATGCATGTGATTGACATGATATAACTACATCTTGACACATTTTTTTTCTAACTAGCTGCCATCTTGAGCCCGGTGGCGCATACCCTTCTCAGCCAGTTCCTTGTGAATCCGTGCAATGGCAATAAAATATTTTTTTTACTTTTAAGTCCAGCGTTGAAGGTCTCTGGTCTTGTCCTTCCAAGCACTGACTCCATGAATTTGTTTACAATTTAATAAAGAATGCTCAAGAACCACACAAGAAAAACATCCTCCATTCTGACTTGCAAAATGGCTTGCAGCTGTGTCTGGCCGCCGTGAACTACTGGATTGAAAGAGAATAGCAGCCCAGGACTCCCTGTATAAGTATTTCATACTGGTCGATATATATATATATATATATATATATATATATATATATATATATATATATATATATATATATATATATATATATATATATATATATATATATATATATATATATATATAGTTTTTTTATTTTATTATTTTATATTTAAATTAAGAACCTGGAGAAAAAGGCAGAATATATACTCTTTTAATTTAACATAATATTACTTAACCTTTAATAATAGGTCAACGGGGCGCTGAAAAAGTCAGATTGATAATTACAGATTTTTTTAAACTTATTTAAAATAAGAAAAAATATTTTAAAATATCTGTTAGTAAAACAAATTTTCAAGGAATGTATGTAGTACATTGAAATGTAGTGATATATGCAATGTTGTTAACATCCATGGTGCTCAGCCAGTGCACCCTAAATTTTTATTTGTGGTAGACACTATACCCCAAAGGAGTATCGTTATGAGTTCAAATAACCTTCAATCATTGTTCATGCAATGTAAGCGAACGAATACTCTCTTGGAGCGTATGCGTTACAGTTGACCATCCGTCTTAGAGTGGCTTCATCTTTTTAGCTGGCTCTTTATGTCACAGGACTGACTTGCCCGAGTGCGATGCTGAGAGGGTCAAAGCTTGCAAGATCTTGCCTTCGACATCACGCATCCATCTGAAGGTGTTTGATCTTATTGTAATTGTATTTCAAGAGTTGTACAGAGACGACAGCTCGTTTTTGAACACAGATAAATATATGCCACACTTTCAATCAGCATACGTATGCCACAAACACACTCGTGCACGCGTGTACATCGGCACGTCTTCTTTGCTGGTTAGGTGGACATGGTACACAGAAAACGTTCTTGTGCACTCAAGACACATTTTTTGCCCCAAAATTTCTCGTAGGTGCTTGTAATTGTGCCACAAAGCTGGTGTCATAAAATTAACACAAAACATGAAACATGGATTGTAACATCTTGCTTATTTTCCTCTTCTAACAAGGCACATGCAAAAATGTAGTGCATTTGAATTCTTGTTTGGTGGAAATATCAGCACATTTCCTGTCTTGTATTTTCCAATACAACCATTTCATTGGAGTGGAAATGGAAATGGGAAACACTTCCACATTTCTGGAGTGACATCAAAGAAACATATTTTCATTTGAATAGGAACAGACAGTAATTGGCCCCCTTTCCAGTATTTGGTGAGAAAGTAAGGTCTGATCTGATGCTGCACATGGCTCCAGTGAATGTGCCAGCAGGACTCAGTGAAAGGAGCTGCTTCCCTCACTGAGACGTTGAAGTTGCAGCCTGTCTCCTGCAGCTTTTCATCTAAAAGCTCACTGTGCCTGCTCCCTCTTGCTACATTTCTCCCCTGCAACATTTCAAACTGAACTTTGAACTGTCAAAAAAAAAAAGATACAAATCCTGAAATGGCTTATAGAGGGAATAATGGCAGCAAGCACTCAGCTCGCTAACAAGCACATTGCATTTCCCGTGGCTATTGTACGACAAAATATTGTTGCTTCAGCAGCTCAACACTTTGAAACAGCAGTCGGGAAAATGGTTTCATTGGCAGTAGCAGGCGAATGCATTTTACCCTGCAACAATGCATTTTTCTGTCTATGATTACTATTATGTGTCACTGCCATGCTACCATATTTAAGTGGCAATCTTCAAAATTATTGCTAAAGGGGAAATAAAAAAAAAACATTTTTTTTTCCAGACTATGTTCTATGCAAGCCCACTAGTTGAAACAGGGCATTTGCAAATATTGCGTTTGTGGAATAAGTGTCAATCCACTCGTTTTTAGCCATCTCTGGGGGCGGCCACTTTGTCTTCTGTCGACTGAAAATGGCATCGCAACTGCTCACAACGACCAATCACGGCTCAGATTCAGGAAACGGGTCAGCCGTGATTGGTCGTTGTGAGTAGTTGCGATGTCATTATCAGTCGACAGAAGACAAAACGGCCGCCCCCAGACATGGCTAAAAACGAGTGCATTTTGCTGCTTGATTAATATTCCACCAACGCAAAATTAATCCGAATATTTGAAACAGTCAAAAATGACAGTGCTACTTTTTTGACACTATTTACAAGGCAATTATGAAATCTCTTGAAGTCATATAACTACTTTGATTGAAAAATCTGCTCCAACCCTATGAAGGTTATCGCAAACAAAATAAATCACTCATAATATAGATTAGTTGTTTATTTAAAAACACATCGTTACTACTGGCCTACCGCTAATCTTTTTGAAACTCAAATAAAGGGCGCCCAGCAATGTCATAATTGAATTACCCAGCTTTATTACAATAGTATTTTTTTTTTTTTTTTACATTTCATTATGTTTAAATCTGGACATGCAAATGCAAGCAGGAAGAACCTTTCAACGTATGCCATTGTGCTTGTCGTAGGGGAGATTGGGACAAGTGCTCACGCAGAGCGCCCCTGTCTGGAGAAATGAGGAAGCTGGCATGTGATGTGTCACACACGCGGCTTGTGGGCTTACATCAAAACACTATTAATCTCTTTGTTTTGCACCGCTCTTTGAGGCTCAGTCTTGGCGAGTGGTTATGTTGGATTTTCCTCAATTGGCTCCCACGGTGAAGAACAGAAATTAGTTGGCGTGTAAGTTTTAAGCATAATCACACTGCCACATTATTAGGTATACCAGCACAATACTATGAAGTGTGCAGAGTTGGGTCTAAATTTCAGCCTTCACAAAGACAATAATGCCACTCTGACAGTGGCAGGAAAAAGCAGTGCATATTTGTTTTCTCATTTTTTTATACACAATTATAAACAATTCAATTGAAAAGAAACAGAACAAGTAACACATATCTGATCAGTGGGAAATATAAATGTTGCATGCGCGTAATGTGTCAACACGAGAGTTGGGCATTTGACTAAATTGGGGATGCAGAGCTATCGCATGTTTTGGTATTCGGATGTTCGACTGAAAATTCTATCGAATAATCAGGTATTTGGATAAAAATAAAAAATACATATTTCGTCTTTTGGTTACAAGTACTGAAGACAAAAAAACTTCATTTCCACTTAAAGGGAAAGTCAACCCAAACATATTTTTTTCCCCGAGAATATGTTCTATGCAGTCCCATTAGTTGAAACAAGGCATTAATATGAAATATGAGTTAAGCAGCAAAATCCACCCATTTTTAGCTATCTCAGGGGGCGGTCATTTTATCACTTCTGTTGACTGAAAATGACATCACAGACCCTCAGGGCTCAGATAACGACCAATCATGGCTCACCTGTTGTCTGAAGCTGAGTTTGTTGCTTAACTCATATTTCACAAACACAATATTAATCTGAATGCTGTGTTTGAACTAGTGGGCCTTCAAAGAACATATTCTTAAAGAAAAATATTTGGGTTGACTTCATCTTTAATAAAGAACAACCAACCTGTTTTAATTTTTAGATATTCAACATTTTATCCTAAATTTAAACACCATTTTTTCCTTTCTAGAAACATTAGTGAGATTTTAGACAAATCTCTCTCCATGGGCATAGATTTTTGTCTATGAGACGAAGTGATGTCAGAACCACAGTAGCAATTTTGATGGCTAAAACAACACACTTGAGCAACCCTGGCTTTGTTAAATAATGATCATTTGGAACCGTAACTGTGTCAGGCTGTCAAGCATCAAAGTGTGCGGAGTAATTTAGTCTAAGGCCTTTGAAATATAATCCGACAGCTCTCGCCAGCCTATAATGTGTAATAACAGCAAAATACATATTTGCTTAACATCAATGGGTCATATGGATGCTGTATATATTAATATATTATACCTCCAGTAGAGGGCATTCAGTGCGACCACTTGTGCTGATGCAGTTACAAAAAAAAAAAAAAAATATGCGTTCCCTCACCCGGGAATGAAGCTCACCTGCTCTTCAGATGCTCGTCCCTGAAATAGTTTTGAGTGATTAAAAAAAAAACCAACAACAATAAGTGGGGGTGGGCGATATATATCGTCTCAGCGATATCATAGTCAATCTTGCTTAGTTTCACGATGTGTAATTTACATTATCGAGTATTCATACTGCCTCGAAAAGCGAGTCAGGCGACGGCCGCAAAGTATGAGGAAATGCTGAGTGTGCATTGACGGCAGAGGAGGAGTAAGCGATGATCATTCGTCGAATCAGCGGGCGCGACCCAGTGACGTGACTCTGTCCGCACTGCAGCCGAGCTGTTTCAAATGTGGAGGATTGCCCAGCGGGGAATAATAGCAAGGTGCGAGTCCATGTCGTCCGCAGTCTGTAAATGGTTTGAGCTTGACAAAACTGACATCGGTGGCAATAACATTGTTGGATGTGTCAAAACGGTCACATGAAGAGCAATTCTGTTGCACCACGAGCCATATGGATTACGAGGGACACTTGGCGACCGCGCAAGCACGCTAAACAAAACCTTAAAAACACACACTCAGAAAACAGTCGCAGAGTTGAACCAACAAATATACAACAAACTCACGCACACACACACTCAGTACTTTAGCGAGCAAGTCAAATGTGACAGCCTGGATGATCGGTTAACATTCAGTTTACACGCTTTTAGTCTGCATCATTCATAACGAGCCTGTATTCCTGAGGCATGATGCAGAAACTATGCCACCATATTAGTGTGACGGCAGGATACACCAAAACATGAATAAAGTCACAATGAGTGGGTAAATGCACTTTTCGGTAAATTGCAGTTTTGTTATTCAACATTATTCTGAATACAATGTTAGAATGGGTGTTGTCATGACGACGACTTTTTTTTTCTCTCGCTTGGTGACACTTCGTCACACGTCACATATCAAATAAATTTTTTCCCATTTTGATTGCTGTAGTTAGCACCTTTTTCTCATTCTGATTGGTCTAATAGTTGGCAGTGGTACACCAGTACTTACTGCAGCTCAAAATGTCATATAATTATGGAATAACATCAGAGACATTTAAATGACATAAATATGACCAAAAATCAATGTAAGTCTATACATAATTTTTTGTTCTTCATTGTTAAATACTGTATTGCCGTCAATATGTTTTACAGAAGCTGTATTTAGCAATTTAAAAGAGATGTTATGTTGTTCACAAACGCTGTCCATCCACAATTGGTCTGTGAAGCAAGTGCAGATTTAAAATATTTTTTGGATATCGTCAAATTATCCTTATCGAGTTTTGTGAAAAAACATCAAGATATATATATATTTTTTTGCCCATATCGCCACCCCTAACAACAAGTATTTCAACATTTCTGGTGACTTGTGCAAAACTCTGAAGCTTCAAAACCACAAAATTAGGGAACCCTCTCTCAGGCAAGCCCAGACATGGAGGGGGAATCAGCCAACCTCATTAACATGCGCGGCTTCTATAAAAGGCCATGCAAAACTCCCCCTCCCTCTCATGGAAAAAACGCTCTTGGAAAACCTGCTCTTGAAAACTCTGTTCTTGAAAACTCAAGCTCTTGAAAAGCTCCCTTGAACAACCTTTTTTTCAAACTTTTTTGTCAGACTTCCCTTTTCTTTTTGAGGGTCGCCCACTGCCCGAGGCCAATCACGGAGCGCAGTGATCTTTATTTTTTTCGGCCCGATCCTAGCGCCCACCCGCTTAGCCAGCAAACCGCGCGTCTGCATCCAAAAGAGGTGCGCCACCCCAAACGGTGGCCATAGCGTGCGTACCGGCAAAGCTGACCCGCTATCACGACCAATGTCCACACCACACGCCTGGAACGGGTAGCCCAAATTGGTCTGAACCACGCCACGTGCTGAGCCGCAGAACCTCTGGGGCCTTTCCAATCATTTTTCTTTGGTTGAACTTTTAATTTGGACTTGACTTTTTCTTCTTCTTCTTGGCTCCCCGTGACGTCACTCTCCCACTGCAAGCCGTTTTTCCCTCCGGATCGGACGACGACAATCAACACTCGTAAGTGCAGCTTGCAATTTCCTAAAGTGCATACAGTTGGTGCATAATTCAATTGGCAATCAAACAGAGCTTTGCACGAGTCAGTTAACCTTAACTTGGTACGCCAGCTTACCTTTCATCACACGCGCACACACGCACACCACACACACACACACACGCGCACACACCCCCCCCACACACACACACACACACCTCATCAGTTACCCATTTTCCCTTACCTCCCAATCTTTTGATATTCATTTTTCTTCTTCATTTATTTAGGCTTGCCTTAGCATAGGATTTCTTTATGTTTCAGTTTCTGACCATTATAATATATTATATGTCTCGTATAGATTTCAATAGCTGCAGAAAATTGTCATATACAGAAATCTAGTGCGCATTGTGTGTGTTTGAATAAAAGTGTCAATCACTAATCTGGTAAATCGGATTTACATATTTTTAATGTAGCTCCTTCATATATTAAGAATGAATTACGAGGACTTTTTCGTATTAACTCGAATCGTCGTCTATTTATTAAATAATATTTAACACAGTATTTGCTTCAGTTGTGGGCATTTTTTTTTAGAATCGAGATATCAGCCCTAGACTTAATTGTATTGATCAACTAAAAATGTATAATCAATCTATCCATTATTATTTTGTAAACATGTTTAGGGATGTGAACATATCTTGCCGAATATTATGAACTCCTGTTTTGATGAGTGAGTAGAATAACGCTGCCCTGAGGAGCACAGTGGTGGGCATTTTACTAAAAATGTATGGTCCGTTTATCGCCTTCCGCCTACAGCCAGGGTACCCTTCCGCCGTCTGTTTATCTGCCATTTTGTCCAGCTGTACCAAATAGTAATCGCCTATAGGCCTATCCGACTATCATTTTAAATGGGCACCCGTTAGCGTTTCCGACTACCAACTTCGACAAACTAAAAAAAACAATAAAAAAAAAAAAAAAACAAGAGAGAGAGAAAGAAAACAGGGAACAAACCTACATGCACATAATGCCTCCATACACAGTTGATTGTCCCGCCCCACGCCAGTGGACAGAATCTTGACGGAAGCACGAAGTGATTGGGCGGGTTCAAGTCGTTGACGGTCTTGTAGTGTGATGTCTCGTCCGGTCCAAGACTCAGAACAACATTATCTGGTAGTCTGACAGTGCGACCGTTGTGAATGACAAAAATGTCGTTTGGTCAGAGAAGGCCATTAAAGTTTGTCTTAAAACAGCTTACCTCAAATAGAATCTCGTGTTGCATTTTATCCAAAGGTCCTTGTTGATGTCGAAATCCGAAGTTAACTTGCCATGATTACTTCCATTGACAGAGTTTCTTCTTCCTCGCACGATCTGGTACTTGCAATTTTGGTTTTGGTGTATTCCTAAAAAGAAACACAATTTTGATTGGATTGACTGCAAATTCAATTTCTTTGTATGTACTGTACCTGCCAGGCAGTTGAACACTATTTTAGCTCATCAATAAATATCAACAAGAACAGAAAAAAAGCCCGTGTTGATTTCATCTAAGATTCTCAGTAGCAATTCATGAAGTAACTCATTCAAAGACAAAGTGACTGTGAACTAAACCTTCCTCCAAATGGGCTGTCGTAACCCCCCAACTCCTCCGTGTGCCAGTAATTGCCTTGTTTCGACAACAAAAACTCCTGTTCACACCTTGATGTTATATTAGCTAAATGCCTTGGTGTCACTTGACACCACTTTGGGCTCAGTTGGTAGAAGTGTCAACTGACACTCTTTTGGGCATCTATTGTTAAAAAGTGCATTCATTCACTAGGATTGTACCTTTGGCTAAAATGCACGGCTGGATTCTAGTTAAGGTAAACCAATATTAGGATACAAATCAAAACTTTAATCGATGGGCGATATTTACTGATCCATATAAATGCATAAAGAAACAGCCGCCGCCACCAACATCCAAGATGAAGGAGCAGCAACAAGATGCGTCTCCTTATAGCAGAATCCAGAGATGACACGCGTTTTTCAAATCACTGTAACTCATGAACCTTTCAAGCCAGCAAGGTAATTCCAACGGATTCTGAAAGCAGAGAAGTGGAGATTTGCATCGATCCCACGTACGGCATTATTACATAGACAGGAAAAAATGGGCTTCCGACTATGCTTAGTCCGACTATTTTTTTTAAGGTTCCCGCTTATCGTTTATCACCTACAAAATGGGCGTCTGTCATAGGCGGATATGCAGACCGGTCCGTCACATAGGTGGAATGCCCAGCTCTGGTCGTTTATATGAATGAAGCTCAACCTAACACCGGTGTTGTCATGCTCTTCTTCTTGCTTGTTGTACTACTATAAATATGGCACAAACAAAAGAGTTCAAGACATTTCAAAGCAAAGTAAAGGTCTCGCTCAGCGAGACACAACGAGGTCCCAAACACGGTAAACCAGACTTGCCCTGGCCCAAAAATGAAGCTGTGCCATTTTTCATGCATGCACGGGCACGCTTGGAGACTTTAAAGACTCACAGACAACGCAAACATATTTTTTTTCAAGAATATGTTCTATGCAAGACCACTAGTTGAAACAGGACATCCTGGTTAATTTTGTGTTTCTGGAATATAAATTAAGCAGCAAAATGCACTCATTTTTAGCCATCTCTGAGGGCGGCCATTTTGTCTTCTGTCGACTGAAAATGACATCACAACTAGGGCTGGGCGGATAATTTGATATCGATATGTAACGCGATTGACACGTGATCGATACCAATAGAAAATGCCTTCGATAAAACGTTCGATAGAAAATTTCAACATATGGTTGCTGAAAGTCAGATCTGAATCTATCAAATCAAATCAACCACTAAAACTGCCTTTCCTATCTGAATAGTCACAGTGAAGGGTTGACAGGTCCATAGAATGACCTTATCAACTAATTTCATTATATACAGCATATTTAAGGATACCAGAGTATGGTATAGTTTTATGTGTAATTAATAAATAAATAATAAAACGTGTGTTACTTGTGTGTACAAATGCTGTAAATGCACTGAGTACATAAAGGCAAAAACACTTGGCAAACATCGGCCATTTGGCTGATTATTTTTGGCCGCTATTTGATGGCCCATAATTGGTTGTGTTAATCGGCCAGCAAATTAATCGGTTGCGCCCTAGTAAAAATGCTGTATGGCATCGTCAAGTATTGGCATGGTTTAGATAGCATTGAGTCTTGACTCTTGGCTGTCAGATTTCATGGTTTTCCTTCAAAAAAAACAAGCCACTTGCCGCGACAATAGCTGGCAATGCGGTAGAGTTCTACGTCCGAAAACTGTAATTCTCACCAAAATTTCTGTGCACACATATATGCGCACCCAAATAATGTCATGAAAATATTAGAATGAAAGTCGCAATATTTTTTTTTCTATTCATGTTGGAAGGTTGTCTCTTCTATTGCCTCTTAGAGAGAAAAAAACTCCATCATTTAATATACAAAAACCTTGATTGATTGTCACCAAAAGGTATGAGCATGTGTAGTAATGTGCTCATCATATTCCGAAAATATTAGAAGGAAAGTCACAATATCTTTGATTTTATTCATGTCATAAGAAGGCAACGTTGGGAGCCGGCTCCCGTCTATAAAAACAAACAATAAAAAAGGCTTTCGTTCTAATATTTTCTGAAAATGATTAACACATTCCTATGGATGTGTGCATAAATTTTGATGACAATCGATCAAGGTTACCAACCTTAATTGAACATTGTTGAACACACACATGGGCGTTCAATAAATGTCCTCTTTTGTTTCTCTAAGGAAGAATATGAAATCTCCATGGGAATGACTGCTATTTAAATCATGGCAGTACTTGACGACGCCAATTGCCATTTTTATGGTAAAATAGACAAGGAAACAAGTCCCAAATGAACGGTTCAGTATAACAGCACTTTAATGTAGCATAGAGATTGTCAACTGGTCTAAAATGTTCAATATGGCGTCGTACATTATTTTTATATTTAATTAGTTGAAACTTTTTTTTTCAGAAATTCGGATGCAATCGATATTTGCACTATTAACATTTAGAATATACCAATGAAGAAAAATGTATTTTCATTGGCACGTTGCTTTAAAACACTTGCAATATATTCTCCTGTCTGATCCTCTGGAAAGTAGCTTGTTTCAAGGTAGGAGTAATGTAGTGTCCAGTCGCTGCCTATTTAATGAACTGTCAGGCTGATATAAGGTTCAGAGGTTTGGCTCTACCACGTCGGTCGTAGAGGCAAAAAAAGTCCACCGATGATAAGGTAGCAGCCAATTTGTTGCGGCATGCTTTTTACATAGCAGGCAAATATGTTGATGAAAAATATTTTCTCCTTGAGATTGCATATCTTCGGTTGATTTTTTAAATTTATTTTTTCATTAGGAGTTTTAAAACCCTCTTTTTCTGCAGTCTGAATTGGCGTCATCTCTTTAAACAATGTTCAAGCGTGAACCATTTGTGCACTCTTACTCAGAGCAACGCAAGATGTTTTCGTAGCCTGCTCGTATTCGGCCATGGTTTAAGCTTTAAGTTGTAAAACATATTCCTTGTGTCTCCACCTTTAGCGGTTAACAGTTTTACTGCCTAATTGGAAAATAATTGTATTTTTCTATCTGACCTTGTGAAGCCAAACCACCTCCACAGGACAGTTGTAGCTCCCATTTCGGCACTAAATCCTTATTTAAAGATGAAGTCGACATTGCAGTGCAGCTCTCGCTCTGCGACATTGTTGTAATGCAGTAGAGAACAACGTCATCACATCCCTTCAGTGTCAATTTTGCGATACTTCAAATTTCAATCACCCCCCCCAAAAAATTAAAATAAAATATCGTAGAAGGTATGATATGGCACACTGCTCCTATCAACATGGTATGTTTTCACCACTTCAGCTAATAAAGAGGGACAACTTCTGCCGAGACCTCTTCAGGTCACAACACCAATTTACTACTCGGTTTAGGTTGGAAAATTGGCTGCTGTTTGGAACTGTGCGCCTTGACTGAAACACCAGTTCCAGCTGAAGAAAATCAAGAGCAAAGCATGATGCTGTCACCACCATCCTTAGCTGTGTGTATGGTGTTCTTCTGAGGATTTGCGACAGTATGTTGTTATTTGTTCCGAATTTTCTTCGAAAAAAAAATAATCCACTTTGACTGAAAACATGTGGGTGGCCAAATATGTTCTGGTCTGATGCAGTGTGCTATGATCTGTAAATCTTCTTCAGCTGTCTACACAATTTTGATATTGTCATCGTGTACTTTGTCCTTTATGTGCTCCTGCTGCAACATCAATTTCCTTTTAAGTGGCAACATTTTCTGATGCTGATTCTGATATAGATCTGGTGTAGGATCTGACAAGATTGTGAAAGTGCAGTATACCTAATGCCAGTGAGACTACATGCATATCATTACCTGGCAGTCTTGCTGTGTTGTGAGGTGATGGCAAATATTCAAGACAAATAGAGCTCAAGTGCTGTCAATTTTGGACATTTTCAGTTTCACAGCACCTCACAACTGCGAGACACAATCTGATAGGATGCCGCTATCTGGACCATTCTGTCACGGAGCTGCTGCTGTAGCGCTTTGATTCATGTGTGTGGGGTCAGGAAGGGAAATTTCACGATTACTAGCAATCTCAATGGGAGCGGGGGCAGAAAATGAATTTTAAATAACCTGCAGGCACTCCGAGCTGTGGGATGGAGGAAAACACTGATCAAGCGGGTGTCTGCAGATCAAGTGAAGTCACAGCTCAGGTGATAAAAGATGCAGCATCTTGTGCCATTTTTACTAGTCTTGTCTCGTTTCTGCAGCGAGTGGGTGTCTGGGTCTCATTCATGATTCAGTGCTTGAGGGTGTGCGCTAGACCAAGAGAGTGTCAGTACGACGGCCCGGTATTTCAGTGTGGATTTTTTATCTTCATCTGGACGAGGAGCACCTTTCTATTAACACACTTTTGAGCCCCGAACATTGATAGCAGCGGAGTGATCAGTTGTAGTGGAGAGGAACTGGCATCAGTGTCTGACTGAACTACAATTTGCAGTTTTTCAGGTCCAGCTGCTGCCGTCAGATGAGAGGAGGAAAAGAGGTAGTACTGTGACAATGCTCAAACTCCTGAGTGCTTTTGTCTCTGGAAATTGGAGGCTTTTCAGCAACTGGAAAGAATGTATTCCAATGACAAGTAAAATACTTTTACATCGTAGCCTCCTCTCATGGGAGGGACAAAATATCAGTATTGCAGTATATCATGTTATCTATTAAGGAAGCACCAATACCGCATTTATTGAGACAGAGTACGAGTACAAGGACTTAAATCGGTGTTCTTCCTGATACAGAATGTGTCTTGCAATTGTGATGAATATACCTGTTATTTAACCACATATTGTTACTATAGCACAACAACACTATCTTTTCTTGAACATGGAATAAATGTCACTCAAATATAACAGTTTTTGGAGCAGGTATTCCCAATCAGTGTGCCATGGCCAGTTGTCCCATGAAAGATCATCATGTGTGCTACATGAAAATATACAATTTCATTTAATGTGTCAGAAAATGATCATTTATTTATTAAAGATAACGTAGTTTGTCCATATAGAGTAAAATGCTCTTTCAGATGGCAGATAATACACAATTAACCTGAGCATCCGCTTTATTCTATTCATTAATTTAGCTTTTTTTTTTTTTTTTCCAAAAACATTTTTTTATTTGGTCGTGTGCTGTGAGATTCTCAATTTAAATTATGGCCTTAGCCCAATAAAGGTTGGGAAACACTGGGTTAGATTTAACGTTTTCAAGAAGGAAGTATACTCAAAACATTTCTTCACAATAATACATTTTGTGCGGCCCTACTAGAACCAAAATTTGGCCCGGGAATCGACGGAGGGGAGGTGGGGATGCGGACCGAAATGTAATCATTATCGGGGGTGATGGGGAAGAAGTGATTGGGGGGGGGGGGTTGGTTTGGTTCGAACAACTCTGAAATAGACTGACCGTTCTGCAATCTCCCGGAATTCTTGGCTCCACTAGTCTAAACACGGGTATTTTTATTAATATTATGTTTGTGGAAAATGTATTGAGAAGTAAAATCCACTTGTTTTTGTCCATCTCAGAAGGCATCCATTTTGCCACTTGCTCTGAGTGAACATGACATCACAGTTGCTCAAGGCTCAGGTAACGACCAAACACAGCTCATCTTGCAAACAACACATAACCAAACTCAGATAACAGATGAAATACTGTCACTTTAGCCATATTTTACTGAGCAGTCATGACAAATGTGTGTCCACCATTTTTATTTTACCTTATTTGCTACACTGCAGATCTAGTTCCATTTCTGGTCTATGGCCATCATAAAGTATGAAGAGAGGGGGAAAAAAAAAGCAACGAAAAAGCAAAACATACTTGGCCAACCAAGGACTTGGGAAATGGAGGGTCATGGCCTGAGTCCCGTTGCAAACAAAACACATTTATAACTGTTTTGTTGAAGAGATGCTAGTCTGTTTCCTTGAGCATTACAAGACTCAGCTCAGGGACTCGGCCACTGTTTGCGTAACCTACCACTCTTAAATCTCCCCTTGCACACGTGCATGTATGCGCTCTGGTCCTGTGATGTGTTAAATGTACTTTTTTGGGGGAGCATTTTTGATAGTCGGAAATGGTAATGCATGCCTGGTTAAAATGATAGTCGGACCGGCCTATAGACAATTACTACTTGGTGCGGCCGGACAAAAGGCCGAATAAACGGACGGCGGAAGGGTACCCCGGCTGTTATCGAAAGGCAATAAACGGGCTGCAAATTTTTAGTAAAATGCGCAGCTCTGCTTTTGAGTCCCTTTAAATTTAGGCTATTTTCACACCGCAGGCAAATGCGACCCAGATTGGATTTTTTTGCCCATATGCGACCTGTATCTGAATTTTTGATACAGTCTGAACGGCTCAATTCAGATTTTCTAAAATTCGATCCGGGTCGCTTTCATATGTGGTCCTAAACCAGATATGTATCCGATTTTTTGCAATGCACCCCAGGTCTGAACGGCCAGGCCGCATATAACCAACATTGATGTCGTCCGGAGCTCAAAATGCGCTGCGCGCGGGCGGGCGGAAGACAAGTGCTGGCAGCAGGGGGATCGAATCTGCAAAGTTGTTTTGAGTAACAGTATTGCCTTTATATTTGACTTTAATCCCACTTGAAACGTGAAGCATAGAGTGGACATTTATGGTGATAGTAGTAATTCAGCCACGGTTCAGATCGATTCATTTTTCATGCATGGTTATTACATGACGTCATCATTTGTGATGTCTCCATGAAATGAGATATTAAATAAATTTCTACCTCCTACCTAATGGCTTCACTGTAGAAATGCCCCGACACGCTGGACCACATTTACTTCCGCAAACACAACGTCGGGAGTGACGTCGACTCTTCTTCTGCGCATGCGGGTCACTTTGGCGATGCATGTGTTCATACAGCAGACAAGACCGAGGTCGCATTTATAATGCAATATGAACGCTGACACAAAAAAACATATATATATATTTTTTTTTTTAAAAATACGAATTAAGCATTAATAATAGCAGCCTGCTAGACTGCTATTGCATTCGCCAGGTCAAAGAGAACCTCCAAGTGTAAATCCTTCACAATCCTGGTTAAAAACTGTGCTTTTTTTTCTATATGTATGATTAAGGTCTTTTAGAGCATTTCTACAATCAATTTTTCAAAAATTATGTTCCTGCGGTGTATGAAAGAAACTGCTTTGCATTTACTGAGCAGTCACACAGCAGGAATCCTATTCCACTGTAAAATCATTACTATGTGTCAGACAAGAAAGCGAGTGAAACTTGAAAAGTCAAGTTTGAATGTTGAGTTGTCTTATTAACTTGCATCTCATGTGGCAAACACACACACATGCACACCCCCACGCACACGCACCCCCCCACACACACACTACACGAATAATCAATTTCAGATTTAAGTAAATCCTTGCTCTTGTCACTAACAAGTCAGAAGGGTAAATCACAATATGATGTTAAACAACTGCTGTAGTTTCTCACTGCACTAGGTAACCTGTCTTCTGCTACGAGTCAACATCTCGGTGTCAAAAGGTTTCTTTTATCCACCAACTAACATCAGTTAGTTGTATGCAAGTAGTATGAGGCAACAGCCTGCTGAGTAATGGAGATAAAAAAAAAAAAAGGTTGCTGTTAAAGATGAGTAGATGAGACTGCCTGTTGAATCGGACATCTCAATCGTTTTCAAACATTTGCTCTTTGTGCCTTCAAAGGTGACTGATCAGCCGACACAATTTTATACTCATGGTTCGGCTCCCATGCATTTGCATATTTACAGAACATTTTTCCCAACGTTGTTTCGATTTTTCTTTTGTTACAGCTATACCCCCCCAGTTTTTCATGGAAAATGCACATTGAAGGCATATCGTTTTGAAGATTTTTGAGGGGGTTAAAAAAATCAGTTCTTATTTTTTTTTTTTTCCAATGCAATTCATTGGGCGTCAATTAAAATGCAGATTTTCTCTATTTGCGGGCCGGCCCATTCCCTATCCCCTGTGAATAGCAGGTGTCCACCGTGCACGTCACATTATTAACATGTCCAGACCAGTACATGTACGGAGCTAAGTATATTACTGTATGTACAAGAGTTACCCGCCTCTAGGCCAAAGTCCGCTGGGGTTGGCTCCAGCTCTATTCCACGACCCTAATGAGGAGAAGTTGTATTGAAAATGGATGAGGTTGCAGTAGCAGGTTCTGTTGAATTTCAAGTTCTTCTCTCTTTATTCCAATATATGGAATATGTATTTAGCAAGCTCTTGCAATTATACCCTCTCGAAGGAGAAGCACTGCAAAAATATCCAAGTGCATAAAAAGGTGATTTAAAGTCTCTATGTTTTATTATTTAAAGCTAACATTTACTCATGA
This sequence comes from Filicampus tigris, assembly GCF_054856515.1. Classification (NCBI taxonomy): domain Eukaryota; kingdom Metazoa; phylum Chordata; class Actinopteri; order Syngnathiformes; family Syngnathidae; genus Filicampus; species Filicampus tigris. The sequence goes on from NC_141217.1 coordinate 10,106,468, forward strand.
CATGGCATTGTGATAACCGCAGGATATGTTGGAGCAAAAATGACACTCAAAGCTAATCTCCATAATGAGATTTATGGGGTAAACGTGTTGCCATTTTAATGGTTTTGTAGACTCAGAAGTGAGTGTATTATACGTGAATGTGTCAGGAATGCAGTGGATGTATTCACCCTCCAATCAGTATGCCCCTCTGCTTTTCAAAGATAACTCTGAAAGTGTAATATTTCAGTCATCTCTTTTCCCACTGCTTGCTTCTTGATAGACTTTACAGAATGTTATTGTTTTCACCTCTCTCGTTATTTCTCTGCACTGATTGTGTGCAGTCAACGAAAACTGTGCCATCACTCACTTCAACGTAGCGGCGAAAGTCAGTTTTGCTAATTTTCTCATGTCATTTCATCTTTTTTCACTTTATCACCAGCCTGTCACACACAAATATTTAATCTGCTGCTTTATCAGAAATGATCATACTGGAGCTGTCAACATGTTTGGGGGGTGTTCGACTAAAAATAAATAAAACTGTTATCAGCGATAGCAGGAATGTGTCTCATTACCGTGGCAACTGTTTTTTTAGACCCTAATGCGGGTGGCGTCAGAAATTAGTCCCCAAGAAAAATGTGAGTACCAAGGAACTGGGAATAGTTGTGTGCTGTCAGCGATTTGTAGCAGAGGTATAATCTCTGCATCTTGGAGGAATTTGAGGAGATGTCCAGTGCGTCGTTACATGTCTGACAACCAGTCTCCTTTTTGTTTTTCTCAGCAAGTTTCAGCACAAGCTTGAAATCCCTTTCATTTTTATTTTGCAGACATGATCCCTGCGATGCAACGTTAAGCACACTTGAGCCTTGAGTCTGCCTTTCTAGTCTTTGCCTGGACAAATATTTTTTTGGTTCATTTTTCACACCTCACTGCTTTATTTGCGCCTTAAGCTACTAATTGTCATATTATTTATCTTGAAATGCATTGTCAGAGAATTTAAAGAAACAAGTCAAGTCATTTTGAGCAACTTTGGTAAAGTAATAGTTCAGATAGGCACTATTCTATTATTCTATTACTCTACCAAACAGTCGTTAAGAGCCTCTTACAATCGGAATTGGAATAATTAATAATTGATAAACTTATTTTTGCACAAATGTATCTACAGAATGTCCTATTGCTATGTAAATCTATATTGATCAGAGATGTGCCACTCTTTATGTCTGCTTGGAGGTAACTTCACATAGCCAACATCTTCAGACCACAAACTAGTTGAGACTGAAATAACAGTGGAGTGTGCAAGGCAAAAAGTAATGAACATTTTGCCTCAGTTGTATGAACAATCAATCCCACACAATCGATCAGGGCTTACGATTGTTATACCCATGCCAGATAGAAATACTATTTAGAGCCAACTCATTCGAGGCAATTTTTTCTTTTTTTTTGCAAGGCAATCATGTCATATGAAAAAGTAACTTTGTTGACATTAGTGATTACTTAATCTTCCTCACAGGCAATTAAGGAAATTTAGTCTCAGTCTTTAGTCCCATCTGTGTTTTGAATGAACTTCTCCCCCTGCTTTTCATCTTTTTAACAGGGGACAAGTGTAAGTGCACAAAAGGACAAAGAAAGATTTCCAAACATTTAGGATTGGATTTAAGCTTGCATCGACCAGACGCCATAAAAATGGAGTTGCTGTGGAAACTGGCACTGCTGCTGTCATCGCTGGACTGCCTGGCAGGTAAGCCCCCTGACCGACCAATTTCTATTTTTATGTGTGTTAGGCAATTAACTATGAATAGTTATTTATAGATTCATAACAGATCTTTAAACTACTGAATATGTGGCACTTGAAAGTACAAAGTAAGAGGAAACTAAGTTTTGTGGAACCTGGTGCCTTTCTAGTAAATCCTCTAATTTGAGAATGAGTTGAATGTCTTTTCACCGGCATCTTCAAGCTTACTTCAGTTTAGGGGCATTGCTGGGAAAAATAGCCAGACTTCCCGATCTAAAAAAAACATCCTCCCTATCTTGCAGTTGAACATGTGGTCGTTCATTTTAAAAGGCACTTCGATCATTACCCTAATTGTGATTGCATGGCTAGTAGTACAGAAACCCTTCCACTGATCTCGCTTTTAATGAGAGACCTAATTTGCGTCTCCTACAAAATGTTCAGGGTCAAATGTGAGTTCTCCTAATGTCAGAGTTTGAGGATGAGAGCAAGATAAATTAGGGCTTTGCAGCATGAGCACGGTATATTAAAGAATGACTAATCTTTCATGTTGTCTTGTTCCAGATTAGCCGTTCCCCCCTAGCAGCTGGGCTGTAAAATAATTAGATTCACTGTCTCTTACTCCATCACTTTGTCTCTTTGTGCTGCATTTCCACACCTTCATTCGCCATCTTGGCAATTAGCACGGAGTATCTTTAAATCCAATCCACATCAAATGATTTGTTGTTAAGTGTTTTCAAGGAACAGTGAGTCAGTAAGGGATTAGAATCTGCTCTGTAAATCTGCGTCTCTTTATTATAGATCCTCTGGCATTACGTTAACCCATTTAGGACGGGAGCGCATAACCGCGTTTCTACCACTAGAGCCGGGAGCGCTGTTGCGTCTTTCTACCTTTAAAGCCGGGAGAGCGACTACGTCGGTGTCTTTTTTTAATCCAATTCTCCGTCCCTTAGCCAATCTAATGCATCAATATATAGACGTGACGGTGTCGCGAGACCGCGGAGGATGGCGTGGAATTTTTTTAGAGCTGTAGGTAGGCTAATGGCGGACGCCGTCGATCGCCGGGAGCTCTGATAAGTAACGGCAGTGCTGTATAGACGACGCGCACAACCAGTGGAACCAGTCGAACGTGATATGATATGGTTTGTAGACAATGACGATATTGACGTCTTTGTAACAGAATAGAGGATGGTAATTACCACTCGATTTTTTTTTTTTTCTAAATTAAAATAGTGCTTCTCTTGCACCGACCCATTATTTTTACATCTTCGATTGAAACAGTAAATGATAATGATAATAAATTCTGACTGTGTGAAAGCCACATGTCTAAACTCTTTAATTCTTTTGGAATTATGTTTCTGCCTGCTACAGGGGCTGAGTTAAATTTCTGGGAGAACTTCAGGTTTTCAAGGGTAATTCCAAAGGCGACCTTATGTTTTGGGGAGCTGTTGAGACAGGCACTTTAGTCCTTAATGGGTTAAAAGCCAAAATCTTAACACAAGAGTTAAGAGATTTGATAACAGATAAATAGTTTGAATGAGATTATTCATGACAGTGCTGTGTACCATTCGCAAGTAGCAGTATTGTGAAGTGTAAATTATAGAGTTCATTTTTCTTGTTAAAGGCAAATGACTTCTTTTGAAAGCGTTTTCATGTCCAAGCGGTGCTGTTGTTTGCAAACACTCACTATACTGTATACAGTATATGATCAAAACCTGTGCCTTTTTTTGTAATGGCATATTATGATCGAATTACACAAAAAAGGTTTAAGTCATTGCAGCAAACAAATTCACACATTTAATTTGCATACATCGACTTGGTCATTCCAAAAGTGCTTATGATGGTTTTGTAAGGAAATATTTGGAGCAGTCATTCACGTTTTATCCTGATTCAACTTTAAGGAAATTTCAAAGGGAAAAAATAATTCTCTTATTACTAATGACAAAAGACATGTGACTATGATTGATGTGGTTTCTGTTGCTACAGTATATGAGAGAAGGTTGGGCAGTTGGCCATGGCGAAAGCCTGCTGATAGCAGAATATATTATAACCCCTCAAAGCCTTGGTGTTCTAAGAAATACATGAATAGTATTTTAGAATGTATGAGCACAATACTGAGTAGAAAAAGCACAATGTCATAATGGCAGGTATCTGTTTCGAGGGAGGTTATCCACCAGGCAGCCGGCTATGTGGGCGAGCAGATGAGCCAGGAGGAAGTTGTTCCCATCGAAAGTTCATCGGGAGTTAACCAGATCCCTCCCCATTCTTTCCCCCCAGGCGTGCTTTCTGGATGTGTGTTTGTGTGTGTCAAGGAGCAGGGAGGTGGGCTTGGAGTAGGTTGAAAGATGCATTTTGACCCGTACAGTGAGGGCTAACTTGCACAGCTTGGCCCTTCCTGACCAGTCATCAAGTGAAAAATGCTACAACAATATTATCACAATGATTTAGAGGAAAATGACAGTCAATTGCAGTGTATTCCTTACTTTGTGAAATCACACTGCTATCTCATCCCTCTCTCAATACACTGAACCCTCCAAAAAAGACAATCCTGCACCAACTAGGGATGGCGTGGGCATTTGACCAAATAACCTTGATCACAAGAGGGACAATTAACTCATTTGCTGCCATTGATGAATTTACTTGTCTTTTCACAGTCCAGCCATTCAATCTCAGGAACATATTTATTTATTTTTTCTATTTTTTTTTTCAAACGTTAGGGTCAAAGACGGTCTAAAAATATCTGGCAGTGAATGAGTTAACAACCAAGTACATTTTCTAAACTCGTGAACCTCTGTTTCCATGCCAGTGTGATATTGATCCGAATTTATAACAAGAATTTAGCTCAACTTTCAACCTAGATGATGTCTCGTTATTCTTTAAGTTGCATCTAGTGGACACTCAATCAACACCACCTCTGCTGGTTACACCCAAAGAGTGCACTCTATTTTGCCTTAACTCATTCTATCCCAATGACATCTTTATATGTCATTTCACAATGGGTCTGAAAAAGTCTGGTACTGAATGAGTTGTGTGAACTCTAATCAACTGTCAAATCAATCAACTGTGGCTAAACTAACACTCTATCACCTGTGTTAATGTAATTTTCAGACTACAAAGCACACCTGATTTAAAGCCACAACAGCTAAATTAAGCCATGAAACAAATATGTACATATATATCTCCATGTCAAAATGGGATATGTAAATCAAAGTGACAAATTTGTAACCCAGAAAAGAGTTCAAAACTGACCAAAGTTCTGAAAATAATGATAGTGGATTAAAAAAAAAGTTTAAACGCTTTGATTGCTATTTCTAATAAAGTAGCCCCTAGTAGCTTGTATCTGACAGCTAATAACCTCCTCCTCCTCACCATTGTTGAGGGAATAAAAACAAGTTATATTGCTTTAATTCAATGACGAATGGTCCTTGCTGAAACAGAATGTTTCTCTGCTTATGTACACGCAGTCAGTGGAAATAACAACCAAGAAATGGCTTCAATTTTCTAGTCCCACATAGAGTTAAACCTAATCAATGATAAGTTTCCCCAATGAATCTACTGTTGGAAACCCTTCATAAAATGGGTATTATTGCATTTCATATGTACTAGTTTTGATTTGCGCTAACATAGTGCGGCATAATTGGGTGTTGCCTATGAATATTGATCCAATTTCTCGTTTTGCAGACAATATAGTGGTGGCGATACTCCAAAGGCAAAGTCTTCAATCTTGTCTTATGCATGTTGATATTTTTCCTGTTTTACCTATAGTGATAATTTATGTTATGATCTTAAAACAAAGTTGTCTCAAGTATTCCAAGTATTTTGATTAGATGTGCTTGAACATACAGTATATCGCTTGAAATAACCTAATCCTTAAAATAATATTTGTCCCTCAATGAGAGATCCCAAATGTGTTTGTTATCGGGCTGGACACAGGGGAAAGATGCTTCTTAAAAGTAAGATTGGATTTTTTTTATTTGATGCATAAAACCTTGAGCTGAAACGAATGGATTTGGGACCTCTCAAACGGCCGATAACTCCCCCACAGCTGACTCCCCATGTGCCTGTTTATTCATGCTGAGGTAAGCTTGAGGTATTCATTTGCTGTCAGCTAGTATTGAATTTGAGATTAGTTTGTATTTCAGACCCCAAAACAGCTTGCCGACCTTCCTTCCTTCCACCTACTGTGGCAAGCTGAGTTTTTCGTTGTTTGAGAAGCCTTATGAAATGACTGCATATTATCACAATCTGGCAGCAGGTGACAGATAAGAATGGAGGCGACCTATTTATAAAAAAAAAAAAAAAAACACTTTCATAATGACCTCCATCTTCGTCCTGCTGTAGTGTATGGGGAACTTTCTGTCAGAACTTTGGATCACTGCACTCGCCAGATAGAGTGATTTTTCATCATTTTGCTTTCTCAGCCCAGAGGTGCTCATGGCGGGTCTAGCCATGTGATTCTGGCTTAACCCCCGACTTACATCTTCAAGTAGGGGACAATCTGTCAACTCTGGTTACTTGTCAGATGTATTGCCACAATGCACATGCCTGCCAAAATGAAATTCTCATGGGTAAAAAAAAAAAAAGAAGTATTTGGCCTGTTGATTTCAGACTGATCAACCGTGTGCAGCAGATAAATATTTAAAGATTGAATACAGGTAGACAAGCCTGTAGCTTTTCTGAATCACCCTATTGCATCCCGTGAGAGTTTCAGAATGTTTGCATCAGTGTAAACAGAGTCTTCACCCGTAGTCACAGTACTCAGTTCCTTCTTATTTGTCTGAACTTTATTCAATATTATGCCCAAAGTTGCAATGGTCCTCTCAACAGACTGGCCATTTAAGAGCTGTCTTCACAGGCACTTGGTGGTGTGACCAAATAGCTACAGTGTATTGCTGTCCATTGACGATGATAGGTAATGCAGCGCACTCTGCTTTGGCATTCATTTTATTGATTACATTAAGGAGGAAACCGTTTAATCTTGTATCCATCAATGTTCAATACTACTTTTCCACATTTATAGTCACAAGTGAGCTGGAGGCCATTCTGACTGACTTTGGGCAACAGGTTGGATACACACTACGGACTAGTAGCAAGTCAATCACAGGGCTCCGATAAACAAACAACCATTCACATTTACTGTACATTCACGCATAGAGCATGCGTAATTTAGAGTGTTCGGTCAACCTAACATGCACATTTTTGGAATGTGGGAGGAAGCCGGAGCACCCAGAGATAACCCACTCAAGTACACAATTTATTTAGCACATTATTATGGCCTAAAGATTCAGTTAAGTAACATGTTAGAGTTAGAAATATAGAGAATATGTTTTAAAAAAGACGTCATCTCTATAGCTTTGACAGACATCCATATCAGAGTGAGCAGTCTTTTAATGTAACTTTCTCAGAGGCTTTTCCTTGTGGAGGTGAACAATCAGAACACGAGGCCCCTTGTCAAACATCTCCACCTTCTCAGAGTTATTTTTGTGGATAAGCCTTGTACTCTCAGTGCTCCAGAGATTGAAGAGAAACTTGCTTTTCATACAAATAAGTTGTCTTACCTACACGGCTCTCTCATTTCTGTACCATCACATAACTGCAAATGCTTTCTCAAAAAGTCTAATGAATTCCCTTTACAATTATCCCAAGCAACTATTGTTTGCGATGCAATTACCATGAGCCTTGTTGACTATTGTATTCACTGTTGCACCTGTCTAATTAGAATGAAGAGAACTTTGCATGAAAAAATGACACTCCTTTTTTTCCCCTGAATTTAATCAACATTAAAGTGTGAGAAAGTAAAAATATGTAGCAGTCCCCCATGTGCAGCAATAAAAGCTTCCACCATTCTGGAAAAGCTCTATTTAACAATGGGGAAAAGCACCAATGTAACCTTGTGGTAGTTTTAAATTGTTAATTCCATTTTAACAGATGCATCTTCATGAGAAAAATACTGTCAACTTATGTTCCATGTGGACACTGATGGTAATAGATTGCTGCGTGACTCTGCCTATTCTTGTACAGCATCAGTTTCCATTTGCTTCCTTCTACTCTACCTGCTCGCTTGCACAAATCCTTTTTTTAGGCTCACTCGAGGCATCACTACTGATATATTTTTGTTGTGTCTCCGAATAGGTAACAGACTTTTGCTTAGGCCTGTGTTCACCAAACAACCCGGCAGCGTGGTGTTTCCCCTTCAGCCTGGAGAGAATCAGAGAGAGGTGGTGTTTAGCTGCGAGGCCCAGGGCCATCCCCCGCCCTCCTACAGGTAAAGCCTACAGGCATCGCTTAGTGTTCTGGGTGGTAGCAACCACTCTGAAAGGACTTTTGCTGTAGACCAAAGGGTTGTGTGTTTAAGACCTGCTGCAGAACGAAATTAAGAACATTGAGCTTGGTTACTAGAGAGATGCCGATCTCCTGACCACTGTCAAGTAGGGCACTCAGGGCTATATTCTCCAATATGCGTAAAAGAGAAAAGGCACGCAGCAGCACAGTTTTCTGGCTGAACGGATTCTGTTGTCAGCTTACGGAAGCAAACATGGCCTGCACGTGCAAGGCCCTTTCCGCATTACTCTTCTTTCTAACTTCGATCCACCTTTAAAAAAAAATTCTCGTGTGGGCTTGTAGGAGCCTTCTACTGCGGCCGGACAAACGCGTTGTGTGTAGCATGTATTGTGACGACGGGTGAGTGAAATGTTTGTGTCCCAGTGTTAGGGCTGCTCGATTATGAAAAAAAAAATGCCTTTAACTGCCTGCACAATACTGGAGTCCTTTTTTTTTTCTTTTTAATGTGGGTTCGCTGCAGTACCATTGTACAGGTGCCATCTAGTGGTTCAACACATGGATTATGCCACAAGACACCCATGTCACTGACAAGGGAAAAAATGGATGGCAATTTTGTTTTGTTTACTAACTGTTAAGATTTGGTACATACCTTATCCCCTTGCATACGATGTATGTCCTTGTCTGGGACATCTGCAGAGCGTTAAAATCCCTCCAAGCCGTCATTCATGCTCATGTAAGCGCCGGCGTACGCTTAAAGCTTTGATTCGCCTCCTAAAATAACAGAGCATTTTTTTGCAATTATTTTTATTGCCAAATAACGCAATGAAAACTGAAAACTTATTGTGTTATAACGCAAACGTTTTGCAAAACACAATAGTATTGCATTATAACACAGTCTTTTAAATATTCTCTTGATGTCCCCTGGCGGGCTTCATAGTCTGGTGACCGACGGTGGTTGTGTTGGCAGCTAAATGCTATCTTGCGTGACATTTAAGCAGTTGTAAACAATTCAATCCGTTCAGGATATTCCCAGCCGGTAAGTGGATGTGAATAGGAAATTAGCCAACTAATGAATTTGAACCCATTTAGGCCGGGACCCATAACCGCATTTCTACCACTAGAGCACTTGTTGCGTCTTTCTACCTTTACAGTCGGGAGAGCATATATGTCATCTTCTTATTTTTATCCAATTCTCAGTCTCTTAGCCAATGAAATGCATCAGAATATACACGTGACGGTGTCGTGAGCCCTCGGAGGATGTCCCGGAATTTTTTCGAGCAGTAATGGCGGATGCAGACGATCGCGGGAGCTCTGAAATAAGTGACGGTAGTGATAGAGACAACTCGCTTGCGAACTTTAAACCAGTGGAGCCAGTCGAACGTGATATATAGTTAATATTAGTGCTGCCAAGAGATTTAAAAAAATGATTCGTTAATTAATTATGATCTGTAATTAATTGGTTTAATTTATTTATTTTTAATCTCACTTAAAACTTGCAGAGAAAACCACCCAAATCCCCGTATGTATGTATGTATATACAGTATGTATGTACTGTATATCGGTGGATATCTTGTGTTCAATTACCCAGTCATTTGCCACCTAAAGAAAGTGTTCAGTTTATTTATCAGCCAAGTCCCTGGTTTCTGTTTTCACGACGATCATTGCAAAATTAGTTGAAGTTCCACTCACCATCAATAGTGTCCAGTCACCCACAAATAACCATGGTTTTGAGTTGAGGTCCAGTTATCTCTGGTTATAGCAATATATTTGTCCGAAGCCACCACCAGAACATCAAGTTTGCTTTTCTTTTCACCGTCCTGCTGATTTTAGTCACTGCAGTCCTGCACGGTGGTTTGTATTATGGGTCATTGGTAGGGGTGTAACGGTACGCTAAATCACATTTCGGTTCAGTTCGGTTTCTTGGAAACTTCAGTTCGGAATATTTCCGGTACAAAAATTTTATTTTTATTTTTATTTGAATATGTTTATTTTGAAAAAATTACAAGTGAACGGTACATTTTATATCAAAATAAATAAATAAAAGCAAACCATTCAGGTGATATTCTAAGAAATTACACCAGAATAAAAAATACGGTGACAATAAAGATCTCTTAATTTTGTAAACTATTAAGACACTGAAATCTTTGAACACTCAGCAGCAACAGCCTATGACACATCTAAGTATTCAAGTTTAAGACAAGTTGTCTTTACAGTACATGTATATAGTTTTTGTGATGAAAAAAAAAAGTAACTTTAAAAAGTCTTTATAAAATGATATACACTTTCTAGGCATTGAAATCTCTGAATGTTCAACAGGATATGATACATCCCACTATTTAAGTTTTTGGCTAAAAAGACTGCTTTCTTCCTCCTGGAAGAAACATTCACAGTCAGATGATGCCGTTTTAAGTGTGTTATGTTAGACATGCTACCTGCAACATATTAATACACCCACGCATACAGTTACACCCCTACTCATTGGACGCTGTTTGCACCACCTCACTTAATCCCTTGTCCGCAACTATGTTGATCGGCCTGCAGTTCATCGGTATTCACTTGACAAGAACATTCGTCAGCCCATCGGTCGCAGACTTGCTCATATGCGGGCTGTTCTCGAGTTTAGTTTGCCAAAGAGCTTTGCAATGGCTCGCTACATTAGCGTCTTCGTTGCCATTATTAACTGTGGCATTAATGGCGGTTGGTTGCTCTGCATTTATGTGGTAAATTTGAGCTGCTCCTTTGGAAAGCAAAGTCCTTCTTACAAAGAAGGCATATCACTCTACCTTTATCAATAGTCCTGTCAGGGCATTTTTAAAAAAAAATTATTTACCATTCATCGGACGGCCAACTCTCACATGCTCCTCCATTTTCACATCTTCTCTCTGCTCCTGAACTTGCCCTCACACCTACATTAGGTGCCTATCAGATTATGCCAAACACAATGACAGCCAATCAGTGTCCACTTCAGGGTGTGACTGTCACTGACTGACCATTGTTTTACACCCTCAACAACTCAAACACAAGCCCCACACACCAATATGGATCTCATCATCCCATACAGAAACAGTAAATTTATAGTGTTGCAGTCCCACGGAATGAGTAAACAGAGACGGAGAGCTTCAAACGGATCCATTTGTTCTTTGCTGATTTAAGCTTGATTGTTCCATTCATATTGGTAGAAGAATGTAGCCTCAAGCACGAAACACTGTGAAAACTATAAATAGAAAACAACACAATTGGCCTTCAGCACAAACAAGTTAAACAGTGACTAATTACATCACACTTGACGCACATATATTACATAAACAAACCGCCGCCTGGTACCCAACAAAACAGTCAAGAAAATGGGTGAATGAAATGCACAATAATTTGAATGTCCACATTTACATGAAAACAGATCTCGCTCCGCTTTCCAAGGGCTGCAAGGTGGTTTGCTCCCGTCCCAAGCCAAATTCCAGTGTTGCCATCACCACCGCAGCTCAAGCGTCCACCCAGCTCGCTGCCTCAGTGCACGCCGCCACTCTGAGTTCTATGCCGCATTTCCGGCTCAGGGAAAGGCAGGTTAAAAAGACGTAGGCGCCTCCCAGTAGACAACTAACGTACATTTACATAGAGATGAATAACTTGATTAACGCGATTAAAAAACATAACGCTTTAACTGGGACTATAATTAATTGATCGCAATTAACACACTATTTTGACACCGCTAGTTAAGATATATGTGTGTAGACAATGACTAGTGGTGCAACAGATAAAAAAAACTCACAGTTCGGATCAGATCACAGATCTGGGTCATGAATCAGATCGTTTTTCCGATCAACAAAAAGAAAAAAAAAATCTTCATTTTGTAAAACATTTTATAAAACACAACCCCGCGACATGAAGATCGACGCAGGCTGGACGGACTGTAAGGAGCTAATGTTGTTGTGCTAACGCCTTTTGTTTTAACGGCCTGAAGCAAGTTGTTGCTATTAGCCGTGCCGTTATCCTACTGTTAGCCGGGGAGGGATAAAAATCAATGCTTGCCTGTTGGTTGCCTGCTGCCCGCTCCCAGCCGCTGTCTGCCTTCTGAGAGTTGACACGAGTTTAGCGTAGCTAAATGTCCCAAATATAACCAGTTGGGGTTCGTGTGCACATTCATGCCCCTGTCTGCTTCAGCTTGTCTAAATGGAGAAGCAATCACCACAGTATTTTTGATTTTGTGGAGGTGATCATGATGAGCTCATGTTTGATGTCAATAGATCCAAACTATTGTGCAGAACACTTTTATATTTTCACAGGTTGAATTGGACAAGTAGACTAGTAATGTGCATTTGCATTTTGGTGGCGACGCCGTTTTAGACAACAGAATTGACAAAGCGAGGAATATTATCACGCTTGCCCCCCTCCTGTGACGTAGACCGCTGAGGCCGAAAAAATAACAAGCCGAGCTTCAAAAGGGGGCAAGCCAATTTGTCGTAAATCTAATCGCAAAAAAACCCCTTAAATCACTACAGGGTCTTGGGGGGGGGGGCACTTTAGTACGGATGTCATTTTTACATGCAAACCTATTATATAAGTTATAATGTTAAGCTCATCAAAGTGTCTCTTTAAATGACAAACACATAAGTCATGCCACCACGTGGGCCAATTTCCAAATAAAAGCCAGCTGAGGCTATTGCATTAGCTTTTATTTTGAAGTTAGCCTTTGCCTTGGCAGTGTATTACATTCTGAGAATGTTTGCAGCTTCATTGGGATGTCTGATGACAGCGCACACATCAAATTACAAGAAGTCCTCGATTTACGAAATAGTTCCGTTCCTATGCTGGCGATGTAACCGGAATTTTCACGTAAGTCGTATTTCACCCGTTAAAGTCTAAATTTACGTCAAAGTTCTTTGCATAAAAAACAAAAAAACTAAAATACATTAAAATAAAAAACAAGATGCTGTACTTACCATTACTGCTAAGAGGCGGATAGAGAAGAAGGAGGGGAAGGCAAAAAAGGCAAAGATACTCCCGGCGCACAAACACAGACACAACTGGATAACCCAATTGCAGAGGACACTCTGCGCATGCTCAACCGCAAGGAATCTTGGTCTTTATAGTACAGGAAGTGCTTGTATTCGTGTGTTTGGCGTGCAACCCACCAGAAATACACAAGCAGAGGTAAAAAACATCACAGTGAGTCAGCACAAAAGCACACTTTTGGAGTGAAGAGGAAACCGGCTGCTTCATTCCTGTGGTGAGTGAATATATCAACTGTTTTATTGACAGTTGAAAGTAACAAGCGGAAATGATGTCCACAATGCCCGAGCATCACCGTACACAGTGGGTTATTCAAATGCCGGAGCCACTCTGTCCGCTCAATCATGTAAACGAGTTATTCAGAATGTTTCAGAAATCTGAATTTTGACCTTAACTTGAATATTGACTGCATGTAAACATAGTCATTATGATGCTGGGTCCAAAATGGCAGAAGAGGTGCGGGCCTCGTAAAGTCAAACTGTCATAGGTCGCATATGTCCTAATTCAAGGACTTCCTGTAACTGTTACCGGCAGAAAAAAAAATATTTTTTTGGAGGTACCCGTATTACTCATGGACTCATTTCGCCCTAGTTGCCAAAATGCTCCCATACATGCGACTTAACATGGTCAACAAGGATTTTCAAGTTCTTCTGCGGCTATTGTAGTGAATGTGGACTGATCATGTTGTCTTCACATGAACACGCACAATTTTTTTTCACCAACAAATCCCTGGGCCATGTGCGGCCCAATCCGTGACGTGTGATCTGTATGGATACCGGATCAAAGATGATCCGTTGCACCGCTAGCAATTATGATGTCGACGTCTTTGTACCAGAATAGAGGATGGTAATTACAACTTGATTTTCTTTAAATTCCAAATAGTACTTTTCTTGCACTGGCACTTTTTTTTACATTTTTCATTGAATCAGGAAATAATAATAAACTCAGGCATGTGTTAAAGCCACATATGGGGTGTGATATGATTCAAGTATGGCTTATTTTGAAGTGGAACGATTGTATTTGGTTCGATTCAGTGGGATTACGATTTGATTCAATATGGTATGGTTTAGTTTGATGGGTATGATGCGATGAGTTTGTGGTCATTTTACAAGATTAATTAACTTTTCAGTAGGTTAATGTAAATGAGGCATTTGTTTCAAAGATATCTCCAATAAAAATCGACTTGATAAGTATCTTGATATACTATATTTTAAAGTGGAACGATTTGATTTGGTGTGATTTGATGCACTTGCATCTTTTAAATCAAAAATTATTTTACGATTCAAACAGTTTGTTACACTCCTAGTACTTTTGGACATTTTTTCTGATCTATGCCCAACACACACACACACACACACACACACACACACAAACCCCCGTCACACACACACACACACACACACCCCCACACACACACAACCCCCGCACACACACAATTAATACAAGAAAAAGAGAATCAGAAATTAATTTATCAAGGTTATTGATCAATATAACACTTGCATTGACATGTGGACACAGATCTAATGTATTATCCTTAATTTATTGTTGTCTCTCTGAAAAGACCAAGAGACTCGACAGAATCCTCCATCAGACCTTGACTGTAAGACAGATGTTGTGTCAAACGTTTCAGATACAAGAAATTGCGTGTCAAAAATCCTGCAACCAGCCAAACATCTGAGTTTTGCTGTTCAATTTCACCCTGCGGTCTTCAGTCTCAGCATTTTTTTTCCAGGACCAATCAATGCCCACTACCTCTCTTACTAGAAATGATGACAAATGAAAACAAACCAAAATAGGTTTTTATTTTGTGTCAAGCCCACAATCCATCCTTTGGGACCACATAGCATTCACAGTGCACATTGTAGTTAAATGCAAATCGGCAAGCTTTTAATGTTTAATAGGTTGAAACAATCCCCCTTTACAACAGCTTATTCAGCCAGTAATATAGCTTCTGCATGCTGGTTGTTATGTTTAATTGAAGCGATTGTAGAAAATCTCATTACGTTTATCAAATGAACAGTTTATTTACTATTTCTGTGTGGACAGTCAAACTCAAACTCATCCTCGATAGAACTACAGTCTGATTTTTTTTTTTTGTGCCAAAAGAACATGCACAGCTCTACTGTCACATTAGATTTATCTTTAATTACAGCAAGTGCCAGGTGGCAATTGATATACTCCATTTAGATTGCTCACAAACTGATGTGCTGTAATGATTCCCTTTCATGGATGTGACTTTTATGGATATTCAAGTGGTTGTTAAGGGTTAAATGAACAAAACATATTGCTATCATGACTTTGGCAGCTTTTCGCTTATTAAAGGTCACTATTGAGAGCGTTGGAAAAGGCTTTTGTTTTTTGTAGGTTTTGGGTCCCTGTGTGGATTGCCAGGAGGAAAACTAATGTAGGTAGGTCTATTTTTAGGGGCACTAAGGACAAATTAATTTGTCTAAACCTACCCAATGAAGACTGCTACAGTGGATGTAAAAAGTCTAAACAACCCTGTTAAAAATGACAGGTTTTTATCATATTAAAAAATAGACCAAGATAAATTATTTTAGAACAGTTTTCCACCATCAATGTGCCCTATAACCTGTATAACACAACTGACAAAAAAAAAAACAATGTGGTTGCACCCGACTGCACAGCCTCTTATAACTGGGGATGACAATTAACCAATCACATTCAAACGTATATTAAATGGCAGTCACCTTTATCATCACACATGCCATCATTTAAAGTGCCTCTTATCAACACCACATTAATTTCAGTTGTTTTATTTTTTCCTGACATTTTTGTAGTCACATCTTACAGCACAGGCCATGGTGAGCGCCGAGCTTCCACAGAATCAGACCAATCTCATTATTCAAAGGTATCAGTCGGTAAAAGGGTATGAATAATTTCCAGGGCATGAAATATATTATAGGACACTGTGGAGAATCCAAATGAAGTAGAGAAAATATGGTACAACAGTGACATTACTAAAAACTGGACATTCCTCTAAAATTGGATAAAAGATGAGAAGAAAATGGCTCAGGGAGATTGGTATGAGGCTGCTGCAACTTTGAGGGAGCTTCAGGAATTTCTGGCAAGCATTGGTTTGTTGAGAACGTGACAACATCCCCCATGTTGTCTTCATATGCCTGGGCTGTGCGGTAGGGTGGCAAGACAGAAGTCTTACCACACGAAGAAAAAAAACACACTTGAGATTTCACACATTTCACAAAATGTCTTCTGTAAAGAATGTGAAAACAAGTTTGAGCTTTTTGGGCATTATTCAAAAATCTAAGTAATTACAGCGAAGCATGCGGGTGGCTGCATCCTGCTTGGGACATTTTTTCTTCAGCTGGAAATGAGGGCTTAGTCAAAGTGGAGGGAATTTCATGAGCCCAAATAAAAGTTAGCATTAGCACAAAACCTTCGGACGTCTGCTAAAAGGCTAAATAAATACAAATAAAATCAGGAAAGGCCTACTAGTACAGCTGGAGTTTATTTGGGCTCAATCAGATGTATTTGAAATGCTGGCATGTGCTTGCTAACTTCCATTTAACATACATTTGAATGCGCTTGGTTAATTCTTAATGTAGCTGCATGCACAGTTATAAGAGGGTATATGTCGAACACATTATCTCAGTTGTTTATTTTTACGTCTTATGATGTTACTTTGGTAAAGATTCCAATTTTTAATGGAGTTGTACATGTTACAGGTTAATTTGATTGTGAAAAAAAAAGTTCTGAAATGGTTTATCTTGACCTCATTTTATATATCACAAAAAGCTGGCACTTGAACAGTAGCCTGTAGACTTTTTATATCCACTGCATATAGAGCCTTGGCTTTCCTCAAATCGTCGCCACCACCTGATGATTTGTCTCATGTGGAGGTGCTCCAGCTGCAACATCAAATCACTAAATCCAATCATCTAATCTGCTGTTGAGTACTGGTCTCCTGCACACGTCTGTTTACGTCTGCCGTTTTTCAGTCCTGCCCACGGCTCTTTGTCAAAAACCATTTCACTTGGAAAATAGAGGGAGAGTCAAAAATAGAAACCTCTGTCTTTGAGAGCTAATCAAGACAGTAATCATGGCATTGTATTGAGGCTTACTGTTTCACTTTCTTCTCTTCCGTTCTTTGTAATTCGGAATAAAAAGCTTTTTTCCCGCAATGAGTTGGACTCTTTCAAGGGGTATTGTAATGAATACATTTGAATAAGAATTTTGCTAAACATAGTGGGTTAATACGTACGCATGTTTAAATTGCATGACATTTGACAACAAAAAGTCCAACCTTATTTTACAGTGCAATCACTTAAAGTCATCGCTAAGGGTTGTTTTTAGACCTAAAAAATAGTCAATTAACATTAACTTTCCCACTTTAAGCAGCCGATCACACATACACGCATACCCCGCATGCGTTTGCTGCCCTCGAAAAGCCAGCATTGTGGTGGAAGGGCATGTGAACAAGAACATGAAAGAACATGAAACGTCCGACAAGGTTAGAGCTTTTCATTTTGAATGAAGGCGTCTCGCTAAAAGCCTAAATACGCCAGAACAATCTTTTGTAAGATGTTTTGTTGGTCATTTCAGGTGAATGCATTTTGCTTGATGCCCGCATCAGGAATGAAAATGTGCTATTATTTTTGCCATGGAGACATTTTCAATGGCGCGGTTTTGTTCGTTGGATTGTTTGTGTGCACCTTCCCGTTTATAGTTTTTGATATATGAACATGCATTTTTTTAATGATAGATAGCAATCCAAGGATGTTCTAGGAATGGGAATTTTGATGATAACCCATGCAAAGAAAGTATATCATTTTCATTTGTTACCCAATTCGATCAAAGTTTCAGTGCTTTTAAAGGAGTCAGAAGCTGTTGAAGCTAAAATCTCTCATAAATGACATATTGGGAAGCAATGCAAATATTAGAGAATCACAGTTACATTGTTTCTTCATTCTTTAAAAACGTTCTGTATTATGACTCACTCACTCTTTTCACTCTCTCTCGTCTTATTTTCACAGGTGGAGGCTGAATGATTCTTTCATCGTGCCGACAGCGGGGTCACGATACTCCCTCGTGGGAGGAAACTTGCACATTACCCGTCTGAGTAAGGCAGACGATGCTGGCGTATTTCAGTGTCTGGCATCAAACTCGTTTGGCACAATCGTCAGCAGAGAGGCCAGTCTTCACATTGCCTGTAAGTTAATATGGGGAAACTGTTCTTTTCATTATGTAAGAAACAACTGAAACAAAAACATCTTGCTGTTATTAAGAGACAAACAACACAACCTCATGAGAATTTAGAAGGAAATAATCTGAAAAGTTCATAATGAGATACATTCAAACTAGAACATTTTCCAGACTCGCTGTTCCTTTTTGAGCTGTGTGCTTGGCAAGAACTCAGCCAGAAGAGGCACTGGAAATCTATTTTTCCGCTGAGATTTTTGCCACAAATTCAGGCTAAAAGGGGTTTGGATGAAGTACATACAGTATCTTTCATCAAATTCATGAATCGAGAAAAGACGTTTCAAATAACCCTCAATTATATTTCCTTCTTGTACTTTAAATAAATATTTTTGAGACAAACATGACAAACAATCCTAAAAGTCGCTTTTGCTAAGTTTGTGTTGATTTAACATAGTTAAAGTTTGGCTCTCCTCAAGTGAACTTCAGATTGTTTTAGTTTGGGCTGTCGTTTGCCTGAGTAAAAGTTTCATTGGAACAGATGTAGCGTTTTGCTGAAAATATAATGACGCGGCGGGATTCTCTCGGAAATGTCAGATGTGATCTTCCCACAATAACGGCATCCTCCAGTTAATAAGTTAATGAGTTAATAATGAGAAAACACAAATCAGATTTTCATGTTTATATAATTCACATTTGTGATATCGTGCTTCACTTGACTGTTTCACTCTGTCTGGTGTTTCTTAACTTGAGTTTCTTTTGATGAAGCCTGTGTGATTGTGTGACGCAGCCTTGACAGACCCCATATAGATGCTGCTTTACAGGCCTCATCCGTCACATTTTATAAGGGTCTGAGCAGGCATCTCTGATGGCAAGGTGAGCTTGGGGCCTGCACTCTTGATGGGCATCCATATCAAATGGCAGCCCTCAGATCGATTAATAGATGGCACACCTTGACGGAATGCTGATGCCGGTCCCTCTGTCCGCTATATTCAGTAAAAGATACACAGACGATCTCTGGGCGCATTGGGGATACCGCATGTATCAATCTTGGCTAGGTTTGGTGCGTACCTGTCTCCAGTGTATCGTACAGATTGGTGAGCTGATGTTCTTTCGGGTTGTCTGTTATAGTCATACATCCTGTCAATTTTCAGACATGACCTGAACTGCATTTCATTGTGATGGTTCTCATCCATCTCCTGGGCCAGAGCTGGGACTCACTGCCTTTTCAACAGATGGGGACAAGTTTCAGTGTTGATATGTCATACATCATATGTATTGGTCTTGGTTTAACTTCATTAAGTGTGTTGTGTGATTGAGCATGTCTCCGGCCAAGGAAATAACTCACACTGCAGCAGCCTGTTATGAGAGTCAGTCCCGGGTCATTTGTAACAGACTGTGAGTCCGAATAGGGCAATATGCTTTTTCAAACACCTCGAGGCTGACGACTCCATCGGCTACATGTTGTGTTAGACAAAGGCAAAGCTCCCCCGCAATCAAGCCAGGGCTTGGATTTTTCGTTCGTCACTGATAATATAATCAAGGATGGTTTCTTGAAAACACAAGAGGGAAATTATTTCTAAAAACAACACTACATCCACTTTAACAATGTCTTTGTGTTATGCGACTCACTTATGACACTATCAATGTCTTAGATTTGCCTTACCCAATAATATATCTGTAAATCCAATCCCATGGATGTGCAGCTCATTTGCACAAGTTAAGAACATTTGTAATCCTCTGCCAGATGGATGATATAACAGTTTCTCTTACCATCTGGTACAGCCTTAACCCTGGGCAAATACAAAGATTCTTGATCCAGATGACAACAATCACTTAATTTTTTTTTTTTTTTTTAATAGAGGCACTATTTTACTGTTACGAGTTGCTGGATTGAATAATATTGCCGATTGTCTCGCCATCTTGATTTTCCTAATCTACCCAGGTTATTTGTGTGCGAAATGGACGAGTTTTGCAAAATGACATCAACGGTTGCAGTGTCTGCAATACAGGCATGCTGCATTGGGTCACTGTCCTGATAAGGAGAGATGCACAGCCGAGTTAGTGAGCTGCGCATAAATCCACAAGGGTATAACACTGTGTTTAATGAAGGGTGAAATGGCTGTATATGTGAAAGCAAAGCAGGATGTGACTCGCTTGTATTTTGCTGCCCGTGATTTCTTCTATCAAATTTAGTCCAGTAATTACTCCCGCTTTGCATTCTTCCCCTCTTACCTCTATCTTACCTGTGTACAATATCTTACTTCTTCTTTCTGACCTCAACGACATCAGCTGTGTAGTCATTAGACAATGCTTCTGCCTTAAAATCAGACGTCTTTTGAACTACAGTTTCTATGAGGGAACCAGTGTTACTTGAAATCAAATGAAAACAAAAGGCCTGAATTTTTAGACCAAGACTCACAGAAGGAAGTAATAATGTAAATGCACTGATGCTGTTCACAGGTTGAGTCTGTTCAGATTAAGAAATCTTATTACACGTTTAGAGATAATTTAATCATATCACATCAATAAATAAAATGTTGCTCCATCGAACAACCAATTGGTCAGCATCATACTAAGATAAATAAAAAACAATCAGACGTACTTTGAAGGTGATGATTCTTTCAGTAAATCACATTTCTTGAAATTTGATCATTTCAGGCTACAAACATACATTATTTGTAGTAAATGAATAATTCTGACAAATTAAATTTGATAATTTCCCACAGCACACATAATGACTTCCCAAACACGACAGAGTCGATGAGCATCTGCTCATCTTTGAGCTATTCAGAAATTAATGCGGAAGTAAATTTTAGGTGATGGCTGGCAGGTGAGTCTCTCTTAAATCATCAATTAATAATAAAAAAAATTTAAAAATCCAGACCAATGACATTGGCTTCTTTAATTTATTAAACCTCTGGATTTGGAAGGTTTTGGCAAATTACATTTACTAATTAAAAAAGTAAAAAAATATATATATATATAAATACACATATATAAAAAAGGAGGAGGGTTGGCAGAACAGAACTTTACGTTTGTCCTATGTATTGAATTGTTATAGTTGTAAAAACATCCCAAATGAGTTTACCCTCTAACAGAATAGCTTTGATTTTTCTTTTGTGTAAGCTCATTCATTACGGTGGGTCACATTGGAGTAGCTAGCCCAAAACAGCTAATTCACATTCAATTTCATGGATCTGAAGGCACTCAAAATAGCCCAAGCAGTGCTATGGTGAAGCACATGGAGTTGCAGAGCTGTGATAGGCTTGATAAGATGATCCAGGGGTGCAGAACAGCTTGGCTTGTCAGGCATTGTTGGCTTTTAGTGTGTCTAGCTCATTTGCACCCCAGCATGTGTGACATGAATATTGATTAGTGGAGTTGCATTCTCAGAGTTTAGGAAGTCTAATATTTTCTTCGGTCTCTGCCAGTTCTTTGAAAAAAAAAAACTGCAATAAAGATACCTCTGATATCTATGTCATGGTAAAGTAGGGCTGAAACGAATCCTAAAGTAATTTGGGTACCTCAATTAAAAAAATACTCGAGGCAATTATATCTGCCCCGGGTACCCACTTATTTATGTGTACATTGCCAAGAAGAAGTCAAGCTAACCACTGTAGCGAATGTATATACTGTAGTATGCATGGCGGTAACACACCGCCAAAGTGGTAAGAAGGCCAACTTCAAAATAAAGCTTACCTTACCAAATATAGACATTGACATCAATGTCTCCATGCGCTTGGTAAGCTTGTATTTTGCAGTTGTTCCCGGCAGCGTGTCGCGGAGTAACGGCTCACTTGTCTTCCAAACTCCGTTTGGGGCCTTTTGCCATCACAAACTCTCGCTACTGACAACAACACGACAACGTCCTGAAACAACGTTCAGTCGCCAATTCAGGGCGCTAAAAATGACTTCATTACACTGGCAATGTATTTGTACGGTGCCTGTTACCAGCATTTAGCGATAGCTCCAGTGTTAGCAAGCGCTCCATTTTGGCTGGCGAGTGCCATTGGATTACTTTTCAAAAGGCAGTAGACATAAATGACTGCGCACACTTTGATGCTGGCAACCTGACACAGTTGCCATTCCAAATGTCACTTTTTAACAAACCAGGCAAGCTTACTCAAATGTGCAGTTTAGGCTGGAAAAATCGCTACTCTGGTTCTGACGTAGGTTTGCCAACCGTCCCTTGAAAAACGGAATCATCCCGTATTTAGAAGAGTAAGTACACGTTCCATATTGAGTTGTAAAAGGGATGCACTTTGTTGAATAAAAAAATAGTCCATAAAATGTTGATGAATTAATGAACAACAGTTCCCTTTATATGACAACTTATGGTAACGTAGCACATCCCCTGCTCTGTGACCATTGAATGAGCTGACAGCACATTCATACACAGGGAGGCACAGGGAGAAAATGCAAACTCCACACAGGAAGGCCGGGGCCGGATTTTAAACCACAACCTCTGCACTGTGAGGTGGATGTGCCAGCCAGTTTACCACCGTGCCGGCAACTTGGGTTTAACTAGTTACAAATTGTTTCACCCACAAAAAAAAAAGGCCCGCAGGGAAGGTTGAAGGCAGTCAGGTCAGCTGTCTCTTCCAATGAGGTGTTCTTTATTTATTTTTCGGGGAGTTGGCAGCCCTATTCTGAGATCACTTCGACTCATAGACCAAATGAAATAAATGAATTAAAAAAGGAATAAAAAGACATTTATCTAAATTCTCACTAGTGTTTCTAGAGAGGAAAATGGTGTACTGCTCTGCACAGTTTGAACGTATGTGTAGAATGTTGATTACCTAAAAATGAAAACTAGTTGGCCAATTATTAAGTGGTCATTAAGGTTTTTTTTTTTTGCCTTCAATATCTTTTAAAGGGGAAGTCAACACAAACATATTTTTTTCAAGAATATGTTCCATGCAGGCCCACTAGTTGAAACAAGGCATTCTGATAAATATTGCATTTGTGGAATAAGAGTTAATCATCCTGTTTTTAGCCATCTCAGGGGGCGGCCATTTTGTAATTTCTGTCGTCTGAAAAGGACATCACAACTGCTCAGGGCTCAGGTAATGTCCAATCACAGCTCACTTGTTTTCTGAACCTGAGCCGTAACTGGTAATTACCTGAGCCCTGAGCATTTTTGATGTCATTTTCAGTTGACAGAATTGACAAAATGGCCGCCCCCTGAGATGGCTGGACTTTACTGCTTATTCAACAAATGCAATATTAATCATAATGCCGTGTTTCAAGTAGTGGGCCTGCATAGAACATTCATTCATTCATTATCCATACCGCTTATCCTCACAAGGGTCGCGGGCATGCTGGAGCCTATCCCAGCTGTCTTTGGGCAGTAGGCGGGGGACACCCTGAATTGGTTGCCAGCCAATCGCAGGGCACACAGAGACAAACATCCGCACTCACAATCACACCTAGGGGAAATTTAGAGTGTCCAACCAACTTACCATGCATGTTTTTGGAATGTGGGAGGAAACCGGAGTACCCGGAGGAAACCCACGCAGGCACGGGCAGAACATGCAAACTCCACACAGGGGGGCCGGAGCCGGGATCGAACCCACGACCTCTGAACTGTGAGGCGGACGTGCTAACCAGTCGAACGCCGTGCCGCCCCTGCATAGAACATATTATTGAAAAAAATATGTTTGGGTTGGGCGGCCCGCCCACTGCCCAAAGACAGCTGGGATAGGCTCCAGCACGCCCGCGACCCTTGTGAGGATAAGCGGTATGGATAATGAATGTATGAATGAATGAATGTTTGGGTTGAATTCTCCTTTAACAAGCAAAAAAAATATAGATTTAGATCTACAGTAGAGGTTGTTAATTACTGGTGCAGTACACAGTGAAGTTATGTAGATAACATAATAAATGTACTTTGCAATAATCAGCACGCCTAGGCAAAATGTAAAGTTTTCGTTAAATGCTTTTTTAAAATCTAGCTGCATACAAACATTTGTTTTAGTTATTTAGTTGGTGTTAACAGGAACCTATTACGGAAAAGGGACATTAATCGCTCATGTACAAAAAGGGATTTTGACTTAAGCATGTCACAGACATTTTATTTAGTACTGGAATCATAGTTTGTGAAAAAGTGTGTGTCTCCTATAGCAGGTGGTTTGTGTTATATAGATACTGGTAGTTTTTCCGTGATGTGACACACCTCTGGAAATGCTTGCAACTGCCACGTTGAAGGTCGATGCATTGTTTTGTTGCATTACTTATTGAGTGTTTGACTAGATCAATTTGATGGCCAACGTCAAAACATGGTGAATTACTGTTTGGTGTTTGGCTGCAACAATACAGTCGGGAGGGACAAATAATAATTTCACCGTTTACTGGCAACAATTTTGAGTGAGAAAGACTCAATATTTGACCATTTAAACCGCAGCCTTCGCGATTACAAAATAGCACTTTCCCAAATTGCGATTATATTGCCAATGCAATTGATCGTTCAGCCCTAGTCTACAGCAGGGGTGCCAAATCCTCAAGAGAACCGATCCAGCCTGTTTTAGGTGTATCCCTATTCCAACACACCTGGTTCAAATGTTCAGCTCATCAGCAAGGTTTTCAAAAGCCTGATGACGATCCTGATGATTTGAATCAGGTGTGTTGCGGTCGGGATACATTTAAAACAGGCTGCATAGGGGATCTCGAGGACCAAACTTGAGCACGCCTGGTCTACAGTTTCCTTGCAATCTTGTGGAATTGTTTGCTCTTTATTTGAGGTTTATGTTTATCAGTTTTCTTCCCTGCATTTCTTGTGTTTCACTTCTTCACATTGTTTCTGGCTCAGTTTGTATTTTCCTGTTTGCCAGTGTCTTTCTTTCTATCAATTTCTTGTCTGCCTTGTGCTGCTAATTGCTTGCATTGACTTCCACCTGTCTCTACACCGTTGCCACTTTCTAAAGAAAGTGTGTCATTACAGCAAGAAAGCAACAAAATAAATAGCACATATTCTCTTGAGCTTTAGCCCAGATGGAGGGATCTATACTGGTGATGCCACTTAAATGGGTGTTCCTATAAATAATATTTCTCTGAGAATATCATCATGGGTCAGCCATGCTGTAGAGGTTCTGTTTGCCGTGCATGCGTATAAAAATATGCCAGTACAAAATAGGAAAACAACTTTATGAAGGTATTACAAATGCAGAGACCCATTTTTCTCTATGTGTTTTTTCATATCACTATTTTTCAATTCTGAGAAAATTATGTAATTTTATGGAAGCTGCATCATGTTTTTGTCCACACTACCTGCAGTATCTCCGAGATACAGGCAAGAGGCAAATCGTTCAAAGATTGTTGCCTCAATAATGTTCTTGATCTCAGCATGTTGTCAACATGTAATTGGTCTTTCAGTCGTAGTCATTTAATTGCTGCTGGTCTTTGTGCAGTCAGTATATGAAACACGGAAAGTGATAACAATGTTCAATTGCAATTAAATTCACCCATGTGTGACTTATACGAGAGGAATTGCTTTCTGCCCCGGTCAGAAGTATTTAAGCACTTTAGAGGGTTGTGTCTGCTTCTATGCAAACATTTGTGTCTCATGAAAGGATTAAAATGTTGTGTATAATCACAGCCTTAAACGATTGTCTAAGAACCAGATAAAAATTCCGTGAGAAACCACAGATATGAGTGACAGTGCCCCCCCCCCAGCCCCCCATCCTCTCCCACACCTCCAATCTATACACACCTTGGCGTTTCTTGTTTGCTTCATATGCGTTTTATAGCTTCTGTGAAAAATGAAATGATTATTCCTCTTTATTGCTTTTTCTTTGCGTAAACAGACTTGGAGAATTTCAAGACTCAAAGAAGAAATCCAGTGAGGGTTCGGGAAGGTCAAGGAGTGGTCTTACTGTGCGGCACACCCCTCCACTCTGGAGGTAAGATGGCGTTTTGTGTTACATAATTTTAATTCAAGACTAATAATTAATCAGCAATTTAGCGATGGGATTTTGAAAAAGTTCCATGATCAAGTAGATGAAAATTAAGTCATGAATTTCATGTTATTCTTTGTTAATGGGATGGGTTCTGTGAATACTACTCTTTCAATGTGAGTGTCTTACTGAACAGAATGATACGCAATCCCATAATCCCAACAAGCAGAACAATTACACAATTTCAGTTTAATTAAACTTCTTTGCATTTGCATTATCAAAAGTTGAGGAGGTTATTGAGATAAATGATCCATTTTATACCACATATTGGTACCTTTCAGTTAGAAACCACAGCGGTAGGAGCTAGAGATCAGGACATGGGACAGACGTGTTTCCAGACACTCCTCTGTGCCATGTGGTATTTCATGAACTCATTAAATGCCAGCCATTTGCCAGCACAGCCAAGCCTTTTTAGAGGATTTTGACCTTCGGTTTCTTCGAAGGCCCACAGAATATTGTGTTTTATGGCTACATAAACATGGAATCTACTGAAAGAAAGATTGGACTTTCTTCTTTCATCAGAATAGTTTATTTCTACTATTTGCTATTCTTCAATAATCTGCAGTTGAACATGGGCAAATTTAACTGAAAAATGCACCGGAGCGTGCATGTGTGTGGGTGGGGGTGCGTGCGTGTGTGTGTGTGTGTGTTAACTTTCATCCCTAGAAGCATATATGTTTTGCTGTGGTAGGGGCACGCAACGGGATACACACCATATTGTTCAATACCCCGATACATGGTGGTTGTCTTTTGTGATGAAAGTCAGTGTCAAAAATGTTTTGTGTTCATTCACTGAGACGGGGGATAGTCTTATGTTTCCAGTCAGCATGACGCCAGGCAGAATCATCCAGATGTCTGCTCCCTGCATGACCTGTACAATGTAGAAATAAAATATTATCATAAAAATATATTTAGCTGTTACGAAGTGAAGTAAAGAAGAAAAATGCTTTCACATTTCCTTGCCTTGCCAACAGGAAGAATGGGAGTGATTCTGTTGCTGAACCCACAAACTGATGTATGGACCGCAAAAATATTTGTGTGTTTGTTGTTACAGTTACACATGACATTTTCTGCGCTTCGGACTTGCATTTACACGTGTCCATTATTGCACGGCATCCCTCTATCTCTGCAAACTTCATTTATTCAGCGGTTAGCTTTAGTTGGCACTAGCTATCTATAACTCCACATTTACATACAAAGTCATTCATATGTACAGTACACACATGAGTAATAATGAGCATGAGCAATAGACGTTATAGAAGAAGAAATCGAGGTGATTCACTCGGGTCTGATTCGATTTACGATTCATGATTCACTTTGATTTTGGATTCATTTAATTAAGGAATTCTGTTACGCAGCACCAATTTTATTTTCATATAGAAAACATTCTCAGAAGAATCAATCAATTAAGAATAGGACCCAATGCAGTTCCATTAATCATTCATGTTATATTAAACATGACCTGATCAAAACAATAAATAACAATTTATATCAAGTCGAACCTTATGGCAAGCTCTACAAATAAAGTGGCAAAAACACTCTGTACACACATGACATTCACATTCTTTTGACTCTCACAAAGTTTCACTTCATTGCTGTCTTCTTGTTTTGTAAGACCCAAAAACTTCCAGACACCTGCCTTCAAGATTGATTGATTTCAGTGCTTCTGCCATGTTGTTTTAAAAGCTACTCTGGGTAGTGACGAGATCTCATGTGACCCGAGAAGTCACACAGATTTATGGTAAAAAAAACGTATTATAGGATGTATGTTCCACTGTGCTTACTAAAATGAGGATCAGGGTGTACACAAACTGAGTTGTTCATAATGTAGTTGCTTTAGTATTCTGTGAAGGTTCACTGTTGGTTGCCACACATACTGGAAATAAACAATATATATCATTACCATGGTAAGTTATATCGGTCTACTGCATTATGTCTCGCAGTCTGTTGTGTGTCATTTTTTAATAGTAAATGGTCTTATACTGGGGTTAGGCAGCATTCAAATTTTCACACTGTTTTACCATCTCCTCATTACACTGGTTTACACTACTTTACACTCATTTCAGACTCATTTTGTAGCTTGTGCTGACCTCCACGAGTCTGTCTGGTGTAGGCTAAACTCCTAGCCCAAATCATTTACATTTTAACCATTTAGACCCAAAATTGAAACATCCAATTTAATCCCAATAGTATGTAGTAAAACAAGTCAGGTTGTTTACAACGCCTGGCTGGCTGCAAGAAATGATAAAAACAGTAAAAAAGTAAAATACTAGAGCACTCGTGCCCATTACACCACGAGCTGGCACACTTTACCTGGCGCAGAATTTGTACTTGTAGTTCTCCGCGATTCACAGACAAAAAGCTAAGTGGCGAGTTTTCGATCATGGCCAAATAACCACTCTCTCATCGTCTCTTCTCTCTTAAAGTGGAAGTCAACCCAAACATATATTTTTTTCAAGAATATGTTCTATGTGGGCCACTAGTTGAAACAAGACTTCCTGATTAATATTGTGTTTGTAGAATATGAGATAAGCAGCAAAATCCACTCATTTTTAGCCATCTCAGGGGCCGGACATTTTATACAATACAATTTTATTTATATAGCGCATTTCACAACAGCTACAAATGTAACAAAGCATTTTAAAGACAACAACAAAATAGCCATAATACAACATGTGAAAACAATAAATTAACACAAAACACTATGTACAATAGACACCGGAAAACAGACGAAAACTGTCAGTCTCAAAAGACAGAGAATAGAAATGTGTCTTCAAACATGTTTTAAAAATGGACAGGGAGGGGGTTTGCCTAACATTCAATGGCGTCACTTGACGTCATTCCAGCAGTCAGCGAGTATATTTTAACGAGTTTGATGCTATCAATGTAAAAGTTAGCATGCCGTCATATCCCAAATGCAGAATCGGTGCATGTGTTGAAACCATTGAGTTGACAAGAACTGGCTTTGCTTTTGATTGATTGCATGTGCCAAATCCCTTTGGGATTATTTGAATGCCAAGTACAAACAGGCTTGCACTTCATTTGCTCTCCATGTATTCTCCTGAAATATAACAATCTAGTTATAAGAGAGACACATCCGCTGTTGTATATTTTCCTTCAAAGAATGCTAAGAAATTGGCTGTGCTGGATTGTTTGAAATTCTTTGCCTTTAATCTTATCAATTATTTTTGTAGGCTGATACATTGTTGTAATCCAAATTTCATCTACATGTATTTCCGAAAATGTTTTTATTGATGTCAATTTTATGTAATCTAAAATTCTTACATTTTCTATTTCACAAACTTATCTGGGAAAATCCTTGTACAAAGTGGTTGGAAAGGAGTTTTAAAGATTTTTTTAACCCGAATGTCCAGTTGTTCCATTCATAAAGTACTTTATGGCTAAAATTAATTATTTTGCAAAAGTTGACTTGTGAATTTGACTGTGAAGAGGCATTAATCTGAGCCTCAGGCTATTTCATTTCTCCTGAAACACAGATTCACAATTTTATGCTCTCGCTACTTTGTTAGCCTGTCCTACTCATTAGGCCGTGAGCTGTGTTCAGAATGCGCAAAGAACATATGGTCAAAGTTGATTATGCAGTATGGGTCATTACTGGTTGTTAAAAGGTGAAGTATGCAATGTTCAAGTTGCTATTTAGATTTGAATATAGCCACACTTCCTTCCATTCCCGCTGTCCCGGTGTCCCTGACCAAAGCTACGTCCCTCACCATACGTCGCGACATGGAGCTGAACCTAAATGTGCACTGTATATAAGGCGACGTTAACCATGGTTGATTCTTGTTGCAAAGTTGCAAATTAGCTCAATATTCGTAACCAGAGCATCTGCGCTAGAGGGTTAAAACCTGAATATCCTAATGTTCATGCCTGCCGAAGCCTTGTTGCTGTTAACCCATTAAGACCTAAAACTCCTGGCTCAAAAGCTCCCTAAAACCTAAGGTCATCTTTGGAATTACCCTTGAAAACCTGAGGTTTTCCCAGAAATTCAACATGTACAAAATAATTAATATCTCAGCCCCTGTAGCAGACAGAAACAATTCCAAAAGAATTTGTGATCTTAGACATATGGCTTTCACACAGGCTCGAGTTTATTCATCTTTACTGTGTCAATCGCAGATGTAAAAATAAAGCACAATTTTTAATGTAAAAAATAGAGGCGTAATTACCATCCTCTATTCTGTTACAAAGATGTCGATTTTGTCATTGTCTACAAACATATATCTT
The DNA here is from genome assembly GCF_054856515.1 of Filicampus tigris. Taxonomy (NCBI): domain Eukaryota; kingdom Metazoa; phylum Chordata; class Actinopteri; order Syngnathiformes; family Syngnathidae; genus Filicampus; species Filicampus tigris. The sequence continues at coordinate 10,136,840 of NC_141217.1, forward strand.
AACTATATATCACGTTCGACTCGTTCTACTGTTTCAAAGTCCACAAGCGCGTCGTTTATATCAGTGCCGTTACACATTTCAGAGCTCCCACGATCGACTGCCATTATGAGTCAAGAATTCCGCAACATCCGCCGCGGGCTTACGACAACGTCACGTTTCTGATTCGGATGCATTTTATTGGTTAAGAGACCGATAATTAAATAATAAAAAGAAAATGACGTGTACGCGCTCTCGGCTTTAAGGGTGGAAAGACACAACAGCGCTCCCGGCTCTAGTGGTGAAACGCGGTTATGCACTCCCGTCCTTAATGGGTTAATTAGGAATTTGGTACGTCTCTCTGCGGCATGCTGGATGTTCTGGCTTTACCGAGGGCATTTCTTCTGACATGCGCCATGCGAAGCTAACAATTTGGTGGCACATTGTCATTTAAAACTTACGCTTGCTATGTTTTGACGCAGGTAGCGTAATACAGTTTTGTTGAATTTGATTGGGGCATCGTTTAGATGTGTAGATTGTAAATGTGTGGTCAATGTCATCATTTTTCATTAGGACGTATGTCAATGACGTGTATCGCATCCTCTGAATCTTTGTCATTATTATTGTCATTCATTCATTAATTTATTAATTCTCTGAACGCCTACCTTTTTTATATTTTTAAATAGGTTTGCACAATACATCGAAAACACATCGTCATCGCGATAATGGCCGTGCAATATGCGTAATCGCAAAGACGTACAATAAGTTTCATACAGTATAGAATTTTATGCTTTTATCTGACTTGGACCTGTCAGATTCAAACTTAAATGTGCATCGCCACCCAATAGGTGAACAGTATCTAGGAGCATTACTTACACTAAATAATTTAAAAATATATTTTTATATAAAAAAAAGTATGTTATTACAATTAGTTAGCCAAGAATACATTGAGCCAACCTATTTTTGCTGCATGAAACCATGTGTTTTTTTCATGAGATAAGAAATATGTCATTTCTTTAGGTACCTATTAAATATCGCAATAATATCAATATTGAAATATATATATAACACCCATATCGCATATCACCCAATATCGTGCCATCCTATTTTTAAAATCACCCCCCTGGCCAGGGCACAGCTCTTGTAGGGTTCACACATGGGCATGAACGATCGTGGTAGAAAGCTGTCTCCAAATGCCCAACTCACAGCGCAGATCTGTGATCTCCCAGGCAATCTTTACATCATCAGTCCAAGGCGGTCTGCTTGCGGTTCCTTATGAATGCACTTTGCTCATCAGTTTCTTCTTCAGCCATGCCAAAGACTGTGCACCTTTCATTGCTTTGATTAGTATTTGATTGGTAAGAAGTCGGCTGTGTTCACATCCATAATGGCGCAAATGCTCTTTTTTTTTTTTTTTTCAAATACACCCGCTCGTGCCCGTCACTAAAATACCAAAACTTATGGGGAGAGATTTTTCTCTGTATTATTCACACAAATCCATGCATGATTTTAACAAGTATTTCATATTCACAAATACATTTGTGATTTTCACACGTTTTTCAGATCCACAATTATATGGGTGATTTTCACATGTGTTTCTTAATGGTGTGTGTGTATTTATAATGACTTGTCAGTTGCAAATATTCGATTCCGATTGTTGAGTGTTGAATGTGAGTTTATGGATCACCAGGCACAGGCATTTAATTTTGAGGCAAACAAGATATTCACACACATAGTCATTTTAAACATTCACGTGTTGAAAGGCTGTCACTCCTCCATCACTAGGAGGCAGTGTTGCTGTCTCCATTGAACGGAATTGAGTGAATCTCCTGTTTTTCATTTTAAAAAATGGAAATTTAAAAAACGGGAAATGAGCCTGTATATGATCTTCTATCTATTTTATTCAACACAAGTCGGGAAATAAAATACGACTAATTTGTTTAACTCTTTATAAGTTGTGACTGTGCGGGGATGGAAGATTTTCCATGGCGCACTTAAACACGGCAGTGCACGCCGAAAGTACCGATTTTGGGCCTGATCCCAAGATGGTTTGGGAATGTTAAATCAGGTTATGACCTGGGGTCTATTTCACAAAGCAGGTTCATCAAACTCTGAGTCCATCCTGATCCAATCCTGAAGTCTGAGTTGATCTACTCTGAGATAAGAAACTCTGAGTTTGTGGTTCCAGAACAGCTGATTTGAATCAGTTTACTCGCCTCGGAGTGCCTTCACCTGGAGTTAAGCGCGTGCACCACAACTATGAAAAGACAGCATGAATGGATCCCCGATTTGCCGACTCAAGTCACCATGGCAACGAGGGAGGGGCGTGGGAGAACATTGCTGCTTGGGTCAGTATATGCGGTAGTTTCAAGTCCTCTGCAACCACAATAATACAACAGAGGAAAACTACTTGCTTCCGCCTATTCATTTATTTCATTTGAAGGGACCAGAGAGCCGAGACAGTCTAGTTTTTAATAACAAACTCAATGTATGTATTTTTTTTTTATCAGGAAAATAATATTAGCTTGCATTTTAACTTTTATCAATTTGTTTTGGAGAAATCAGTATAAAACTAACGTGTTCCGGAACGCCTACAAGAAATGAGCAATTTGACCACACCCCCTCCCCCTCCCTCCATGCCTTGTGTGACACGAACCCTCATGTGTGGACGGTAAGAAGATCTCCTTCTGCTAACTTTGACTGTTAGCAATCGAAAGCTAATTCTGCCTCGACTAGCAGCCCATGGCTGCCTATGGAAAAATAACAAAGTGTTTGGATCGGTAACTGTCCAGAAACTACGATCAACTGTCACTAAAATTCATATGCACATTGCTGGTATTGTCCACTCTAATCGGTAATTAAAAAATAAAATAACATAGAAAATACGATCAGCACAATATGTTTGATTTTGTGGATGTGATAGTGGTTTTTCCTCATAGGAGCTCACATTTTATGTTAATAAAAACGAAATATTGTGCCGCCCGCTATTATATTTTCAAAGTTTGGAATGGACAAGAGTAGTAATGTGCAAATGAATTTTTGTGTAAATGAATCACTTTCAGACACTAGGTGACAAAAGAACGTGACAAACCAAAAGGAACAACATGTATCAAGCCTCCCTGCGTTGACAGCCTGAGATGGATAAAAAAAAAAACATGCCCCAAAAGTGGGCGTGACAATTTGCAGCTTTAGTCGTCACAAAAAAGCTAATAAATCACTACAGATTCTATTAGGGGGGTCAATTTTAGTGCTGACATAATTTTTTCATACAGACCTATTATACAAGTGTTGATGTTCCCAATCAAGTGTCTCTTTAAGGTGCAATCTCACTGGGTAGAAGCACACTTCACAGCTGATGAAATATTGTTCAATCATTGTTCAAACAGTTAAGACCTTGGCATAGTCTCATGGGAGTACATTGAAAAAAATGATGGTTGAATTTACTCAATTATATCTGGTTAAGTGGTTGCACAAAATAAAATAATCTGGAGCCAGATACATTCATTTAGTAGATGTATAGTCTACTTAAACATGTATCTGGATTCAGATGATTATATTTCGGGAAACCAGGAAGAAAATTGAGTAAATATTCAACAGAAACTTATTTCAGTGTGTGTAGATCATGGACTGTCACGTGAAACGATACTGCTCAAAAAGACAATTTTTTGAAAATGCTAAAACATCACTGCGCGGCCTGATCTCCCGACAAATATGTAATTCGCTGCGTAGTAATACTGCACCTTCATCCACGTACGGGATTATTGTTAAAAGGACATGTCACGTTTGTCTCCACTTACACTGAAAAAAATGGTGTGTTGAATATACTCACTTTTATTGGTGGTTGCAGAAGTGGTTGCACAAAATAAATTCATCTGGATCCAGATACATTTATTTAGTAGATGTATAGTCTACTTAAAAAAATGTATCTTAATGCAGATTATTATTTTTCGTGCACCCACTTGATAAAATAAAATTTTCAGAATTCAAACTTTTTTCAGTGATACTGTGCCTACTTCTCATTTACTGACTATGATTTTTTGTAATGGCAGAATAATTATGGATGGGAGAACTACGCTACAACAAAACTCGCCTGGGCGAATGAAGGACTGAGGAAATGAAAAGGCGTTTGTGGCTCTGAAATAGGGCAGAGACAAACTCGAGGTTCATTGAGATAAACCTGGTCCCGACCGGTTAGGTTCACAGTATGTTACTGCGGTAACTGACCGAGAGCTTCAATTTTTGCTGCACATGTTCCAGTGTCACAATATTATTGTCTCATGAGCAGTCAAGTATAATTATGCATATTGAACAAATATTCACCAAATGTAAATGTCATTGTATAAAGGATCTCTTCCTCTCAGCTGCTGATTTCATCATATTGCATACATTTAGTTCAAGAGCGCTTTTGGACAAGCAAGTAAACTGCTTTTATTTACTCCTTCAGTCCCTTCATGCCTTATTGTGATGGATCATAGCTTTTCTTTTGAGACTCAGCACAAAAATTGAAATGATCCATTTTCTACCAATATTTTCAGCGGCTGTCATCAAAGACTATGACTCGTGATGGAAAGGTTTCGTATCAGACTTGATTTAGGTCCTCAATTTTCAGCGTCATTTCTGAAAGCCTGCTAATATTAGCAATTGTATTGATGTATCTGATAGTGTTTTCCTTTTGTTTCATACACACACATGCACACGCACTCACACACAGACACTAACAAATGCAAGTGGCATACACTCACAGTATTTATAGTTTTGTACATATGTAATGTGATAAGGCTGCATAAAAATGCAATTTGATAATTAAATCCTAGGTTTATCAGAGGAAGGCGTAATAATGAAAATAACAGCAGTTGAAAAAAAATGTGTCAAATGCATGCTGCTTTTGTAGCAATTACATGATGGGTGAACAATGCTCATAACAAATAATTGCTTCACGATTCATGACAATAGTATTTGAAACACAGAAAAGACGTTTGACTACAGAATCAAAGTTCAGTAAAAATGAGAAACAAGGTCTCATAAAGGCTGAAAGGGCATAATTCATGACCACAAAACAGGGTCTTAAACGGGGATCTGCCTCATTTCCCCTTTAAAGGATTTCAGTATCCCATGCATGATTCAGGGAGACATTATTTCACTTTCACGATGCCTGAAAGCCCTTTTGACAGCTCTAGAAAGTAGTTGGATGCAGTCAGAATGCTGTAAATCTGTGGGCTGTAAGTACTGACTTTAAAAGATGTTCAAAATTGTATAAAATGGAAAAACTATTCGTCTAACAAGCTTTTCTGCATTTAAGTTAGATGTTCTTTGTGCCATCCTTTGCTTTTTAGAAGGTCTGAATATGTGTGGTCAGACAGAAGCTAATACATCTGACCTCTTTTCACTAATGGACGAAGGAGTCCTTTTATATCTACTCAAGGCTGAAATCACTTGTTCTCTTTTTGGATTGCAGCTACCTTCAAACAGGATGTTTGCTGGTGACTAACAACACATATAGCTTGCAGGGATTTTTATGTGTGTGACCTAAGCCATTTCATGGAGGGAATGTGTGTGTCATGAATACAGATAGCTATGGGAACAAAATTGTGAGTACAGTAAAACCCAAGACCTGCCTTGAAAAGCTAAAATCCATGAGTAATTTAAGTCTCACCCTGAGATACTCATAATTCCCATAAGAGTGTAAACCCTAAATATACCCGAATCTACAGTTGTGTGCCATCAGGGCCTCCAGGCCCGGACATTATCAAAGCACTGCCCTGCTTGAATGAAAGAAACATCCAAATTACCTCCACACATGAATGATGCAATAATTTCACTCATTCCAAAACCAAACAAGGATCCTACTCTACCCTCAAATTATCTTCCATTCTCCCTTATCAATACAAACCTAAAAACCATCACGAAAGTATTTTCCAATAGAATCGATAGTAATTCCCTAAATATTCTTCATAAAAGGTAGGCATTTGTCCAAAATCAAACAGTAATTGTCTCACTAGACACAGAAAAAGCTTTTGGTAGAGCAAACTGGTCATTCTTAATTTCAACCTTACAAAAATATCGCTTTGGCAAATCATTTATTAATTGGATACACATCTTACATACCTCACCCACAGCCACAGTACAGACTAATGGACTAATATCACAACAATTCACGTTATAAAGAGGGACCAAGCAAGGATGTCCACTCTCCCCCGCTCTCTTCGCTTGATTCATTGAAGCTTTTTCCGCTGCAATTCACCCCAAAAAATCCAAATATTTAGCTATACAGACACCCACTTCCCACAATAAAATTGACTTATATGCCGACAATATACTACTTTATTTGCAACAACCACTTATATCATTAACAGAAACTATCAAAGTACTGAAAACCTTCTCAAAGTATTCCGACTACACCATTACCTATCACAAGTCTACAATATTACCGGTGCAAAGCATAAACTGGGATGCAGCGGTCCACTCACCACCTTATACCCCTTTGCACAAGTCATATTACTTACCTTGGCATCAACATCTCCTCCACAATGTCAGAGCTGCACAATCTAAACTACTCACCACTTCTGAAATCAATCACTGATAACCTTCTACGCTGGATGAATCTTCCGCTATTCCTCATTGGCCGATTAGCAACGATGAATTTTCATCCCCCCCAAAATAAACTACCTTCTCAATATGATTCGAACACATCCCTCGTCATCCTGGTTTCAATTCCTCGATTCAATAATATCTAAATAAAAAAAATAAACAAATAAAATAATAATAATAAAACTCCCAGAATAAAATTATCAACATTACAAAAACCCAAACGAGGGGGACTCGGGGCACCAAATTCAATTACAATACATTTATAAATAGACTGAAATCCACATCATTCAGACAGTCTCTTGTTGGATATAGAACAGACAATCTGCAACAACATATCGATTTCCAACCTCCCATTTCACAGCAACTCAAACGTCACTCATGCTTCAAATTTTTCACAATATCTTCCGCTCTGACAGCCTTGTGGAAATTCGTGACACCACTCCAACACCATCTAACCTCACACCCATCTGGAACAACAATTGGAAAGAAACCCCGATTGGAAAGAAACCCATTCACGTCCGCACATGGGCAGAAAGATGCTTCACCCACCTTCAGCTTATCTTCCAAGACTATCAGAAGTTCAGCATCAGGAGCACACCTTATTTGGAATATTAACTCACATCTCTCATTAAAAAAGTACACAATATCAAAAAATATTAATGTCACACTCCTCCCTTCTGTTTCAACAGTAATGAATATTAAATCAACAATAAATGAATATTAAATCAACAACAAAAAAATACCAACTCAAATATACAAAATCAGATAAATATATGGTAATACCTCACAATAAATGGGAGAAAGATCTGGGAATTGCCCCTGGTGCCAGCTTTCCTTGACCCAAATATGCAATAATATCTATAACACGTCTAACAATACAAACTTACAATACAAAATAATACATCGATACTAGGGCTGGGTAAAAATATCATATCCTGATGTATCATAATACTTTTTATGCCGACACCAATTATCAACATGCTGATGAAGTATCGATACATTTTCGATACCTTATTTTATGTGTTGCAAGTTCTATAACTTACTTTGGGAACATTTGAGGTCCTTAATGTTGAGCTTTGTGAATGCAGTTTTATTTATTGCACTCCTGTATATCAGGAACAATTACTGGAACAGTTATGTACTTTTCAATCCTGACACTTGAATAAATGTCAAATGGCACTTAAGTTAAAACTTTGGAAACACATGCCTCTGTTTTTTTTTTTTTAATATATATATATTTTTATAATACTTAAGTCTCGCAATATGTATCGGATCGCAACCCAAGTATTGGGATCTGTATCGTTTTGGAAAAAAATGGTATCGTCCCAGCCCTAAAACTGTAGATACCATCTTACTGGGCAGAAAATGGCAAAAATCACTGCAAGTACTGGAACCAAAACACCACTGACACATACATGCACGCCTTATGGTTTTGTTCACCTGTCTCCCAGAAATACCATCTGTCCTCCTGGGCTGCCGCAACCCACTTTCTCCATTGCTCTCCATTGACACCTCAACTTTGACCCTGGATCCATCAAATAATAAACTCATCTTGGTGGCCCTAACTATCGCCAAGAAAACCATACTCAAAAACAAAAGACAAAATTGACCTTCAACAATGGAAAAATCTTCTAGACTAGCGTACATCTCATCAACCGACATCAACCTCACAAACCAAGTAGATTTCCCCCTCAACTGGAACTCATTATTACATTTTTTGGATCACTGACCATTCACTTTCTTATTGCCCTCTCTTTTGTCACTGTCCGTTGTCTGTGCGCCCCCCTCATTTTTATTATTATTATTTTTTCCTCTGTTAACCATCCTCCAAATTTACATATACACACTCACTTATACATACAAATACACTGTCTGAAACAAGTACTCATTGAATCTTCTTGTTAGTTTGGTCATTTGTACCTTAATAAAGTATGTTTGAAAAAATTATAATAATAAAAAGAGCATTGACTTGCATTTAAAACTGTATACATATGTGTGAAAGTCACGGCCTGCCACTGGCAAACTATATTCCCAAAACTCATCATTGTAGTTTGAAACTCATTTCAACATCGCATTTGCAACCGGTAAAAAACAGCAATTGCAAGTTTTCTATTACCGAGTGTTTGGAGGCATCCTGGGACAGGGTGTGTGTGTGTTAGCGAAAGAGCACTACAAATAGGCTGATTTAGTAGTCGCTGAAGTTTGATTTCACAGGAACAAAAACACGATTTGGTGAAACACAAATAGTTGAATTTCTGTGTCTGCGCAGACGTTGAAAAACGTTGATGGCATACTGTCCTCTGAAACAATACACACTTGTGTAAAGCCAGTCTTGATTCACGATGTCCTTGGCCTGTCATGTTCTATTTTTCTTCCTTCCTCTCATGCCATTACAGGGGAATTGATGATGCCTGTTCATTATAACCCGGCTAAATGAAATCGCAATGAAAATATGCCAGTCACTGTCATATATTTTTGCATTAGTCCATTAAATCCCTTTCATAGAATGGAAAATCCTCACATCCCCTGAGTTTTCACTTTGTCATTTCCTATTTTTACAAGAAATCTTTAACCAACCAATTAGAGACTCCTTATCTGTTGTTGGTTGCTGTTGTTGTTGTTGTTGTTGTTGTTTGGAGGACGTTTAAAAAGTGGCATTAAATATACAAGATCTTGTTAGAATGAGTTCAGGAATGTATTTTTTAGGCATAGGCAGGATATTACAACTACGGTACTCTCACTGTGAGTCCAATGGATCAAGTAGGGAAGTTATTTTTGATAAATACACAAAGACAAGGGTGAACATCAAAATAGAAGAGACTACCTGTATACCAAGTTTCAGTCCAGAGATACAGTAAATGCTTGACTCTCTTTTTTCATAAATTCAGGTGCCCGGTACAGTTCTTTTACAAATTACTATGTCACATCTTTTAAGAGGAGAGATTGATAGATGTCAATGGTTATATTCCTGCTCTAGCTAAGCTCATCTCGTACCTTGACATTCTCCCGATGCACCGTCTCCCTTACTATACTGTATGAACTCTATAGACTGTATACAATGCAGACATTGTTGCAATTCCATTTTGCTGGGGTCATAATGTTGTGGTATGAGGTGCATACTACATCAGTTTTTCTCTCAATCTAAAACAAAGGGCAGCAGCTATTCAATAGGCTTATTGTCACATGTTGTTGTCGAGGAAGGATGACTGCAAACACAGGGGCACCACTTACTGTATGGCTGGTAGGCAAGGGCCAATAGATTCTGTTGTATTGTTACCAGATACACCATACTGATGAGGGCTGGACAAAGTTGGGGAATTAACGAGACTAGTGCTCTTGCGATAGATACCAACATTTTGACTTTGATACTATACCTGCATAAAATACCTCGATTACCGGTACCGAAATGGTACCTCGACAAAAATCTAAAATCAGCAAAAGGAGCAATTTTAAAACTGTCAATAGAACTTCCAATTTTTTAAAAATGTGTTATTAATTCCAAATATTAGGATATGCTCGATAAGAAAATAACATTTTAAACATTGTTAAACACTTGCGAACATTTTCACACATGTGGGGAGTGAGATAAATACATTTCTACACTTGATTATTTATATTTTATAGACTACATGTAAATTAAACTTTAAGAAATCTAGTTCAAATTTATTTATTTATTTAAACGCCACTAGCAGAAAATGTGCATAGAATTTTTTAGAGCCATTAGTGCGACATCTACTGGATTGCAGTATTTGAGCAGATTATTATCATTTTCATGGCCAGATATGCAGCTGCATAGCCTCTATGCTTTTGGACACAGAATTAACCAATTCTGATTTTAATTTTTTTTTTTTTTAAATAATGAGATCAATGTCTGCATTTCTGTTTATTCAAGCATAATGTATACAGGTCAGGTAGGGGGGTGTGTGCATGCGTGTGTCTACTCTTCTCTAGTCCGCTCCCAGCTAGTTGAATGCCTCGTCAAATTCTAGAAATTGTGAACAAAATAATTCACACTCTACTCATTTTTGAGGGAAGTGTTAGCGCTGCATCATAACCTGTAGCTCTTAAAACTGGTGGTATAACTCTGGATGCCGGTCAGCAAGGAGCTTGGCCACATTGGATGTGTTCGAGTTTGATCTGTCAAAAAATAAGAATGGACAATCTCTTTGAAATGTACTTCCCATTATCTCCAAGATTGTTCAACCTCAACAGCATGTACGTCAGCCAAATGCAAACATTCATTTTTAGAAAAAAGAGCAATGTCCCCAAAATGTCTCTGAATGCAATGAATTGTTTAGTCCCACCTTGAGCCACGGTAGTTTTAAAACAAACCTTACAGATGCGCTTTGTCATGTTGGTCGGCTTGCCATGGCTTTCAGCCATGTATGCAGAAAAGTTCCATATGACACCCGCGTCACGCTTTTCAACGAGGAGCGGGCGGGGAGCGGGCGCTTCCTCTAGCACACATGCAGAAGGAGGCGTGCCACTTAGGCATTTCTCACATGTGAGTAGACAGGCAGGCGCCTTTGGACGTATGTACTTTAAGACAGAGTTGGTGAGCTTCATGTTTTTTTTTTTTAAATAAAGGTGTTACAAAAAATGGTATCGAGCCGTTTTTTACGCTGAAAAATCACGGCATGGTACTGGTACCGGTATCCCGTGCAACACTAATCGAGACTCTAAATAAAATATGTACAGTAGTTGAGTAGAATACAAAGGCAGGTGAGGATCTGATTGCCTTCTCAAACTTTAGTAGTAGCTGGATCAGAAATTGATGAAAAATTGCTTTCACCACTATGACATAAAATCCATGATGTTGTGCCTCGATTTACTCACGGTTGTGTTGCAGGAAAAAAAAAAGTAAGCCAACATTAATCAGTTGCATTTCTGTCAGTTTCTGATTTTAAAGTGATGACCTCACTAAAATTGCATCCATGCTGGACTCTCTTGGGGTGCGCTTCTAAGCAGCTGTACTCCCAACACAGGATACATCAGAATGTAAAGCAGGAAACACGGCTGTATTTGATACTAACCAGAGAGACAAGTGTGAACACAGTGTGTTGTGTAGGTTTCAGTAACAAGTCAAAGCCCACATATCCTCTATCCCCTAAAGGAAAAATGTGAGCAATACTTATCTGGTGTAGGAGTGTCCAAATCGCATTGCAATTATTCCCTCTACTGGACAGTGGATCCTTTGTTTTGAAAGGGTTATCCTAAGGCTGCCTTCGGGACAGGGATATATTATGGCGCAGGGCAGTCTATCTGGGTTTCACTGTGTCAAAACATCATCTTTGCTTTTTGTAATGGTATGTTGCTGTTGCGGAGCCTCTCTTCTACTCGGTTTATATTCCTAGAGGAACATCATTTCATGAAGCATGAATAGTACGATGTTGGTGGCACCCCTAATTTGATCCAAAACACAGTGCAGTAAAAAAAAAAAAAAAAAAAAAAAAAGGCATTTTCTCCCTTCCCGATTTCAGATTATTTTCCTCATATTTATCACACTCAAAGTAAGTGTTTCAAATCATCAAACCAATTTTAATATCTCACAAGGACAAGCCAAGTAAATACTGTATATAGTGCAGTTTCTTAAAGCGACGCTGATGAGCTTAACATTGGCACTTATATAATAGGTTTGCAAGTAAAAATGACATCAGTACTAAAATGCCCCCCCCAAAAAAACACTCTGTGATTTAAGGGCTTTTTTGGTGATTAGATTTACGACAAATTGCCCCGCCCCCTTTTGGAGCTCGGCTTGTTATTTTTTCGGTCTCAGCGGTCTACGTCACGGGAGGGAGGCAAGCGTGCTAATATTGCTGGCTTTGTCAGTTCTGTTGTCTAAAACTAAATGCAAATGCACATGACTACTGTTGTCCACTTCAACCTGTGAAAGTATAAAAGTGTTCTGCACAATAGTTTGGATTTATTGACATAAAACGTGATCTCATCATGATCACCTCCACAAAATCAAAAATACTGTGGCGATCGCTTCTCCACTTACACAGGCTGAAGCGGACGAGAGCATGAATGCGCACACGAACCCCGACTGGTTATATTTCGGACATTTAGCTACGCTAAAGTCGTGTCAACTCTCAGGAGGCAGACGGTGGCTGGCAGCTGGCAGCAGGCAGGAATCAGGTAGGCTTGGATCTTTATACGATAACGGCGCGGCTAATAGCAACAACTAGCTTCAGGCCATTAAAACAAAAGGCGGACAACAACATTATCTCCTTACTGTCCGCCCAGCCTGGGTCTTCATGTCACGGGGTTGCCTCCCAAGCAGTCGCATGCTTTGTCGTGAGATTGAAGCGGCGTGAGAGTGAGCTAAGACATCCCGGAGCGCTATGTGCTTTTAGTCAGGGTCGCTTTGGCAGCGTCAATGTTCAGCGAACAAAAAGTCCCAGCGAGGAGGCCGACTCCACATCTGAGTGTGGCCGCATCGGAAAGCAATGCAAGCAATTAGGCTGTTACGTTCCAAATTGGACGGCATGTTGTTGGTCGAAAGACTGTGGCCATTCCTCATCCAAATAAATGTGCACGTCTACTCATTCCCACTTCAGTCTCTGTAAATATCCTGACTGGTGTTTAATGCCTCGCCCGGCATCACCGTGCTCAGCAAAGAAGCAGTGCTTTTTTTTATTTTTTTTCAAGCAAAGAAGCAGTGTGCGCTCGTCCCAGCATAAATCTATGTATCTCTGCTCACTTCCACATTTCCTCATCCTCATTTAAATCAGCCACGGAGAGGTTAATCCTTTTGATATGTGGAAGTGGTCATAGGTAGGGAAGTCCACATGAATTTTGTTGAAGATTATAAGCAATGAAAGTACAATGATTTCCAACGGAGAATTTGTAATCGGTCCCTCCAGTGACTCCGACCGAACGTGGAGAGAGCGGTAGGGGGCGCGGCCATTTTCCTCATTAAAAGGAGGCATTATTCATGGAGTCACTAATTTCCTAATTTCACCAAAATGAATTGATAAAATAGAAAATGACAACTCTTTTCATTTCCCTGATCAAAATATATATAAAATGAACTTGTTAGTGAAAACCCTGCCATCCCGACCCAACCATCCGTTTTATGATGACTTTATTGGTTAAGGTCTGTGAAAGAAGTATTTGCCCCCTTCACCTATAAAATGGTTGTGCCTCCCTTGGCAGCAGTAACTGAAATCAAGCATTTGCAATAAGTCTTTTACACCACTGTGGAGGAATTTTGGCCGATTGTTCTTCGCAGAATTGTTTTAACTCAGCCATAGTGGAGGGCTTTCAAGCAAGAACTTCCCATTTAAGGTCATACCACAGCATTTCAATTGGATTTATGTCCAGACTTTGACTTCCTTCAAAACTTTCACTTTTTTTGTTTAGTCATTCAGAAGGGACTAGTTTATATGTGTTGGGGCATTTTTGGCATAATCCAAGAGTACTTCATCTTGAGGGCGCAACCTGATTGCTGGCTGCAGGATTTCTTGGTAGACAGGAGAATTCATTGTTCCATTAATCACAGCATTGTCAAGTTCCTGAAGTAGTAAAGAAGCCCCAGACCATCACGATATACCACCACCATGATTAACAATTGGCATGATGTTCTTTTTATTAAATTTAACGGGCCGCACATTTTTCCAAAAAGTTCCATTTTTGTTTGGCTGCAAAACATCTCCAAAGGTCGTGTAGATTTTCAGGGTTTTCTTGGCAAATGTGAGATGAATCTCTGTTCTTTTTCTCCAGCAGTGGATTTTAATTTGCAACTCTCCCATCAATGCCTTTTTTTTTTGCCAATTGCCTTCCTCATTAGTTGAGTCACAAACACTGACCTTAACTGAAGTTCACCTTTGTGACCTTCTGGATGAGTTGCATTTGCACTCTTGAAGTAATTTTAGTTGGCCAGCCACTTCTGGGAAAGTTCACCACTGGTCCCTTGCTTCTTCATTTGTAGATAATGGCTCTGACCATGCTTTGCTCTGGAAGCCTTTCACATGACTTTGTGCCTTATCAAAACTGATAGATTTCAATTACTTTATTTCTCATTTGTTCGTGAATTTGTTTTGTGTCATGCATTACGCGTTTCACTTTTTTCACAAAGGACCAGATAGACCCTTATTTAATAAAATCATTTACAAATTACATTTGTATTTACTTGGGCTGTCTTTATTAGGTATTATAATCGACCTGATGATCTGAAACATGGTAAATGTGATAAATATGCACTTTATTCATAAAACAGGAAGGGGTCATTTTTTGAGGCATCATATAATTTTCAATACAGCTTCTGGAGTTTAAAAGTGAATTTGTTGTCTGCTGTTGGTAGTTGACAGCTACAACATGCAACTGGTTTTACTGCTCTACAATTTACTATCGTTTAATAATTACAGTAAGCAATATAATGAATAAGATGCCGTCATTCGTATCGCGGTGTAGATATTCTAATGTCTTCATGCCATCACAATTATCACTATAACATAGTGAATCGAACGCATTAAATCATGCATTCATTAGGATTAGGATTAGGAGAGTAATTGCTTCTTGGTTATTCATTTCACTTTTTAATCAGGGAAGGTTGGCACGGTTCGATCCACTAATTGCTTTATCACTAAAGACACATTCACATTCTCTCCGTGCTATTCAAATTGTTCAACTCACCTCACATCTGCTATGTCCACAACTGTTTACAGATCTTAGCTTCACGTGGATCTTCAACGAGTACCCGTCGTTTGTCATCCAGGACACGCGTCGATTCGTGTCCCAGAAGACAGGCAACCTGTACATCGCCAAAGTTGAACCCTCCGACGTGGGCAACTACACTTGTGTAGTCACCAACACAGTCACCAGAAGCAGTGTTCAAGGACCACCCACACCCCTCGTGCTTCGGGTTGATGGTAAGAGCAACGCCTCAGGCAGAGGAGCTTGCATAGATTCAGATTCAGATTATGTTATAGTTGTAACTCCGTTATATTACATATCATCACACTAATAACATAACTGCCTAACTCCTCTTTTAGATGGGTATTTTTGCAATATCTGCTTTGGATTAAGGAGAGTACTTTGCTGCAAAAATCTGACTTTGGAAAAAAAAAAGGAGTTCTTTATGTGATTGGTTCAGTTTTCAGTTTAAGGCTATGTCAGGTCAAAGTTTGATAAAATGGCAATTAGATAGAATTCATGTATGCTGCGTTCAGGTACTTACAGCATGGCAGCGCATTCTATCTTATCACACACAGTTTTGTAGAATTGTTTGAAATGTAATTGAAAATATGGACGGATTGTTGTCATAATTCCATTTTACTCTTTTCATGATTTACAAGAAACATTTCTAAATAGGCTTAGCGTGTGTCACACTGTCATTAAATATTGCCACAGAGTTGTCATGCACAGTACATTAACAACCTTTGAGACGCTTTGTTTTTTTACGTTTTTTTATGTGTAATTTACAGGCTTTTAGATGGATAGAATTGTGCGACCTAAACTCTCAATTTGTCTTTGGAACACCAGGTGTAATGGGTGAATATGAGCCAAAGATTGAGGTACAGTTCCCTGAAGTTGTTCCAGTCGCCAAGAGCTCTACTGTCAAGCTGGAATGTTTTGCACTTGGAAAGTATGTTCCCCTGTGTATTCTTACTCTAGTGATGATGACTCACGATAAGTCGTTTACTGCAACAATAGAATCTCTCTGGTAATACAGTATATGGAAAACCCTATGAAAGTGATTGTAACAACAAATGATGCTATATGCACATGCTAATGAATCCATAACCCTTTGCAATTCCAACGTCCCTCCTCAGGACGTTCTACTGTATTTATTCGCTATATATTAGGGATGTAACGATTCACTCAAGCCCAGATTCGATTCGATTTTTGATTTTCAGTTCCCGATTTTCAATTGGATTCCATTTTTAAAAAATTGCTACCATGCTTGCCTCTGTGCACTAGTGTGGTTCTGCAGCATCCACAAACGCAAGACGCAATGATGTTCGGCGCAAGCGCATAATTTGATCTACACCTTCAAAATGTGCTATGTATCTGGAATGAAAAAAAACGCTTCAAGACATCATTTTCTAGATTAATTTAAGCAACTTGATTTTTCAAATTATCGAATCGATTAACCGAGACGGATCGATTTTAAATCGTTTTTCGATTAACCGTTACATCCCTACTATATATAGAACATACAATCATATCTCCAGGCTTGGCGAGCATTTAAGTCAAACAATCGCTAACACAAAAAAAATACAGAACTCACCATTTCAGCCTCATAAGTGTCCAAGACAATGTCATATTCCATCAAAAAATGATCCCATTATGTCGACAAGGGTCCAGTAAAAGTATTCCAGCTAGTCCACACCAAGCCATACAGTCATAAAGCCGTGTTTAGGTGCTGCAATGGTTACATATCTCCATCAGGTACACATATTTTGGACATATTTCAAGTACAGCTTCAAATTTACTTTGGGTGCACCTTTTTAGGCGTTCAGGTAAAAATGCCAGGTGGAATTTTATTAATTGAAACATTTGTTTTCAAAGCTTTTAATTGTGCTTCAATCAATTCCATGCTGTTTAACAATGTAATGGCAAGAAAAACAAAAGAATATTTCATATAAGGTTGAGTTATTTTTAAAAACATTTTTTTAAATTAAAAACCATTTCATCATGCCATAATTGTCACAATTAATCTCATATGTCCATATTAGTGAATGTCATATGTTCATTATGTTGTACTATAGATTATTTAACGAGCTATCAAAATGTATACTATAATTTTGTGCAGTGGCCCTAACGTGATCAAAGCATAATCCTTTTTTTATTTTTTTTATTTTACATTGAAATCATCTTAAATAAAAGTTGAATGCAAGGTCCTGCAGTCAGGGGAGGCAGAGCCTTGCCGGAATCACGAAGATTAAATGATTTGAAAAAATGATGATTTGATTAAAAGTATATAATTAAATCCAATAATATCTGTGATTTCATCATCAAAATTGCTAATGTTTTTTATGTTGAACAGCACTTTCCTGTTCAAATACATGAACGATACACAAAGTGAACAGCCAAGACTCACCTGAGATTGCATCGTCCCTCACTTACTGGGTTTAAGAGACGTATGTGATTGTCAAGTTCCTGTTTCTGTTCCTTCTCACATCTCCAATATAATGTTTTGAGACTTAATATAGTCAAGCTAATGTATTTACTAGTTGTGTGGTACTTATTTAGGTCTCATGATCGCAGACAGTAGTCTGCCCCATAAAAACAGACTTAGCTATAAAGAGTCACTCACAAGGCCTGGGGGGACACTCAATCATCTAAAAAAAACAAAAAAACTTTTTTTTTGCCAGTTACACAAATCTTAATGTTTTTAAAATCGATATGTATCGATATTCTACTATGACAAATAACACTGCAATATATTGTGATAACAATAGTTTGTCCCACCCCTGCAAAATGCTCATAATGTCCCGTTGCTTACATCAACATAGCCCAGTGCCAACCGTCAGTTGGAGGAGAGTGGATGGAGCCTCATCAGGAAGAAAAGTGGACATCAATAAAGCCAACGGAGTGTTAGAGATCCCTTACTTTCAGCAGGAGGATGCAGGGATGTATGAATGTTTGGCTGAAAATAGCAGAGGCAGAAACTCTGTAAAAGGAAAGCTGTCCTTCTATGGTAAGTTCATCCTATGGGAAGTACTGGCTAGTGTCAATCTTTACACCTCTTCCCTTCCTTGCACTTGTCGTTTAAAAATATGTACGGTGTGGTCTTTTTAAAATCAAATACTCTACCAAATGATTTAAAGAGGGTGTTAAAAACCTCCAGGATTCACCGATACTGAGCAAGATTGAAATTGGTTCAGCAAAGAATTGTAGTTTTGGTGAGTCAAGCAAAAAAGTTTATTTGTTGTCATGAAACATTGCAGCTTTTATTAGAGCCTCTAAATAACTGCATCATATATTGGTGTGAGGCAGTAAATTAACCTGTTCCCAATAGCTCATTTCTGACAAGCTGTTTATTGTATCGGCAGCTAACATTGGGTGCAGCATGCACAGATTTATATCACTTTTCAGGGAGAGGTGATTTGCCCCTCACCAACACTGCACTGGCCATCTTCTGAGTACGCTTTTAATGACCCTTGATGAAAGACTTTATAGTTTTTCTTCCCATTATCTTGCTGTTTATGCTTTGATGATGTCTGCATATAAAGCTCAGTTGGGATTCGCTTGCATTAAATCATCATATCCACATCTTGTTCGTGCAAGAGGGGTGCTTTTGAAATGATAATAGAGGACTTTCTGGCATATGTGGGTACTCAGAATATCTGAGGTGAGCACTAAACACGCTGTTCGGAAATATATATATCAAAAATATGCACAGAGGAGTTGCGTGTCATGGGATCGGGTCTCATTTAATTTGAGGTTCTAAATCCAGTGTAATGATGTAATTGTGTCGCTCTTGAGTTCAACATTTTTTTTGCTATGACATAGCGTGTGTGCCTGAACACCTACCGTACTTCGCGACCAAAAGGCACAGTCTCAGCTAAGGGTGCTGTTTATGTATTTAAGACATACATAATGGCGCGCCGTATAATTGTGCGCAGGCATGGTAAAACATACGCTAGCATAAAACATACGGTAGAATTCATGCACGCTGAAACATACGCTAGCATGCATGCTAATGTATGTTTTTAAAAAGGCAGTGGGAGCAAAACTGAGTTTGGTCTAGGGCCGGACCGATAATTCAATATCAACATGTATCGCGATTGACACGTGATTTCTATCAATAGAAAATGCCTTCAATAAAATGTTTGACAGAAAAAAAAATTGAAAACAAACCCGATGACGGCACGGTGCATGATGTAAGCAGCACGCATCCGCCTCCAAACACGAAGAAGTTAAACCAACAAAGAAGAAGCCGCTAAACCAACGAAGAAGAAGCATTTAAACCAACGAAGAAGAAGCAGCTAACCTAACGGGGCATGCCAGCAGGCCCAGCGGCCATGCGCCACACTCGCGTCGTAACTTTGTTCGTTCAAACGTTCAAATAAATGACCAGTCGAATGTTACAATAAAATTATCCATGATAACCCGATTAAACACCTCCAGATGGAGCCGTGGTATACAAGTAAAGGAGTTCCTTGTCTTTCACATGCTAGCGCCAGTTAGCCATATCCGACCCTCTGCGTCGTACTCAAGTTGAAATCAAACAAGTAAAATATGAATGGACTATGGCAATAATGAGTCCGCTAAAAAGATAAAGTAGTCCTGAGACGGTTGGTCAACGGTAATGTATGCACCGTGAGAGAGTATTAGTTCACTTCCATTGTATGAACATTGAATGAAGGCTAATGTGTGTGTATCAACAATACTGCTTTGGGGTAGCACCTTATGCAATTTACAATGTACTGAGGGAGGAAATACTTAGATTGTGACATTTTTTCTGATATATCGCCCAGCCCTACTGAGCACATTATGTTGAAAATTGAGTTTATTTAATCTTTATATTCACCAGTTAATTTCACTCTTTCATAGTTGCGTTGACCTCTTATTAAAGGTTATTTATTATGCTAAAATAAAATAACCTAAATTCATTTTTCTCTGGGTCATTATTTCAATAGATAAAAAAAGACCCCAAAAAAATTCAAGCTATATCGTTATCGACCAATAAGAAACACTTTGTTCATTGTGTGTAACAAATATGGGACGCCAACCGGTTGTGAACTCAGACAACCACTGGCCCCCTTCTCTTCAACTGACCTGGAATACACATCCGATCCTCTGATCCTCTGCCGACAGCCCAGACCTTTGGGCTACATTCCAGGGCCCGACAGACCAACGGCATGTAAAGACAACGGACCCCCTGCGCCTTTATTCAATTAGCACATCTCTGGTGGATGTGCCGGGGGATCAAACTCAAAGCTGACGCGCCCGAGAGGCGGTGCCGCCAGCTGGAATATACATCCAACATCCAAACCACACATTACTAGGGCTAGTCCGAACCCTAGTGGCGAGTGTGAAGATGGACTTGCCAGCGCCCGCAGTTGGAAACTAATTAGGGCCCGAGCAGCGAAAGCTGCAAGGACCCTATTGTTTTTGTAGAAATTTTTTTTTTTTTTGTCTGACCAAATGATCGCATTTTTGAATCCCTAAACATGCACGAAAACCCACCAAACTTTGCAGTCTCATCGGGCCTAGCGAAAAATCTCCTATTTTAAAATCGCCGTAAACGACGCATGAAGATAGGTGGCAGTTTCCATCTATTACCATGGCAACCAAGCACAACAATAAAAGCCGACTTCTCCTGCCCCCCCAGTGTGGTTCACCGGGATGTCGGAAGTGAGCGGCACCTCGTCCGTGTTGCTGATGTGTTTGTCGGCAATGTTTTTACTGCAGCAGGAACGGAAGATGGTCAGCTTTTCCTTGTAATCCGCCGGAGGTTGCTGCACCATGGTAGTCCTTCCCCGGATAGATAGATGGCGCTGTTTCATAAAACGAAATCACCTCCTTGAAAATTTTGTGCAGTTGAATTGCATTTTCAGTCGAATGGTGACTGTAGAGACGCTTCTCCCGGCTGTTTAAACTGTGCTTCAGAAGTGTGTCTCTTCGTAGGGGCCATTTTTGATGTTGTTTTGCACGATGCACACACTGGCACTATTTACCTGATTTACCTATGGACTGATGGATCGAAGGACTTCTGATGGACTAACTGACGGACTGACTAACTAACGATTACAATTTGGTTCGTCACGGAAAATGACTGACCTACAAATGACGGACGGGCACCCCGGCCGCTGACAGATTACAAATGATGGACTGGCAAAATTTAGTAAAAGGCCCACCTCTGTTTGACCCCAAAAAATAATCTCACTTCAAACGCTTTGTGCTGCAAAGGTACAACACACACATACAGTACATATAGCCTTTTTGCAAAACAGGGAAAATTCAAGGACTTCTCAGCAAAGTTGGCATTGATTATATCACAAGTAATAGCAAAGGACTTCATTGAGCTCTGGATGCAACACATCATGTCAAGGAGATGGACTGACTTAGATTCCTCTCTCCCCTTGACCCTGGCAGGATGTCCTGTATTAATGTGTCTCCTCGCCGTCAATCTTTCTGTTCTGTCACCAGAGATTAAGTGCAAATTATTTATGTGACACCGGCATAAATATAGAGGCATTCTTGGAATTTTAGATGCCTCCAATAGGAAAAAGGGAATAAAATGGTAACTCAAAGTTTGACCATTTGTGGATGCTTTCAAAGTAACATTTCAAATTAAGATCAGTTATATTTGGGATGTTGTGCGTAAAGCCATCATGTCATACAACTTTAACTGATCAACCAATATTTTAATTAATGGTTTATTATTCATTCTCATGCAAGTATATATACTCCGATTAGTATATTAGCCCATTAGAAGCAATATCGAATGCTTTATACAAGTTCTTGTACACAGCTGCAGTCTTTTTTTTCTTAGAATGTGAGTCTTCTTATTTCATGGTAACTTCTGTTGCATCTTCTCTTTGAACATTCTTGTTCTTCTCACACTAAAGTTGTCATGAAAAAAAAATGGCACAAAAAGTTTAAAACCCTCACACAAAGTTAATAATTTAACTGTTTACTACTGAGCGCAGGTGTAAATGGAAGTCTAAGTTCTCGCACGATTTACACAAGTCTTGTGTTATGTCATGTACATTGTTGGTTCTTCTTTAAATCGTATGTCTTCCGGGTTTTTGAATTTCGCCGTACCGCTGCTAAAACTAATAGAAATTGACAGCAGTCAATTCAAGTAATTAATTAGCGTGAATTCTTCATTTCGATTGAATTGAATTCAATTCAACATTTCTTCTTTTTAACATTTGAGCAGCAAAATGTTGGTACTTTCAGTGTTTTTAATTCATCCGTTTTGTCAAGTAAACAAACTTTGGGCTATTTGGATATTGATTCATATTTTTTGTCCTTGGATAAGGAGGCTTAAGAATGAATTGCCTGCTTTGACAGTTAAACTGTTTGGTTAGTTTGCATATTTCTTGTATTTGGTTTGTGACAGCTGCTCCACATTTGACTGAGAAGCCCCCAGATGCTCAGAAAACTATTGATGAAACTCTGGTCTGGGAGTGCAAAGCCAGTGCCAAGCCTAAACCCTCGTACCGTTGGCTGAAGAATGGAGAGCCTCTCGACTTGACAGAGGTAAGAGACGTCTCCCGAATTCTGATTTGGTGCTTAGTTCTGCACACCCAAAAGTAGGAAACAAAAGGATGAGTTGTCAAAGGTACCAGATGTAGCCACAAAATGAGTCCAAATTTCTGCAACGTTTGGCAAAAAATATTGACAATGATTCGAAACAAGATGCATTCCAAGTTTTGCTGTGCACCAACTGTTGTGATTCACAGTTCCAGCTCTGGTATTTCATTAGAATACGTTTGGAAAAAAAAAGTTTACCACACTAAAGCCAGAAACCATGCTTCATCCAAACAAATGTTTTATTAATTATACTTTTGCTGAGAAGCACTCAAAACATCAATATTGCTGTTGCCTCAGAAAGGAGTACAGTTTCATTTTGATATCAATGAATTGCTGCTCGTATTTGAAAATAAGTATCACTTTGATATAGATTTATTCCCCACAAACTAAATTTGGCTTCAAAAGGGAGACTGATTTCATGCATGTTTGCAAAGAATACAATGAGGTATTTTTCATCCACCAATGACTCTGCCAACAATTATCTCCTCTATTTTTCATACTGCTCAGTGTCTTCTTTTCTCCAGACAGTGACAAAATACCATATTATCTGATCTCCATTTGCAATTTGCCCTATTTTTACTTTATTAAGTTTCCTGAGTACAGATAACCTCCGGGTGATTTGCCAATGTCTTTAAAAACGACCGATGGCAACTTGGATCGAGAACTGACATGCTATTTGCAAAGCAGGGGCACTTTAAAAAGAGATGAATCACAATGATCACACATTATACAAGAATGTTCTGCATCAATTCATTTCACCAATGGGCTATTAACTTGGACTGGTAATTCTAAAACCTCCCATATAATGTCTATGCCAGAGCTGGGCATTTTAGTAACAATTTTGTGTCCGTTATCCGTCTGCTGCATGGATACCCTTCCGTCGTCCGTCAGTCACCTTTAAAAAAAATAAATGAATAAAAAAATAATTGTTTCGCACCTTTACTCAAATCTGTCCCCCAAGCAACAACAACTCACCATTTTCCTCGCCGCGGATATCAAAGCCTCGCCATGAAAAATAGACTAATGACAGGCTGCAGACTAATGGTGGTTCCCGTCTATGCTTAATCCGTCTATTTTAAAATTGTTCCCGTCATTCGTCAACCGTCAGCAAAACGGGTGTCCGACAGTGACGGATAGACGTACGGGTCCGTCACATAGACGGGATGCCCAGTTCTGGTGTATGCTAGCCAGGAGTCAAGGCATTACTGTAATTCCTCCAGGATAACATGCGTTTATTTAGCCAAAAAAATAAAAGAAATCCAAAATCAAGGGAAAGTATTACACACGAGTACACGGTACCTTGGGGTTTTGAAAAAGGTGTACTTTCATTCAAAAATGATATTTAATGTCTTATGTTACATATTTACAATAACCTAGCGCTAAAGAAAGGCAGTCATAGGAGATGTATCACAGAACACGTTACTGACCATATTTCTTCAAACTACTACACAAGGCTAAGAGGAAAAACAACAGTCACCTCAAAGTCCGTTACACTAAAAAAAAAAAAAGCAGAGCACACAAATTACTCCTTATTTCAGAGGGGGAATTATGTCAAACCACCAAAATAACATAATTTCCGCTTCTTACCTAGAATCACGACAGCCTCTCGAGTGTATTGGTCCCAAGAATGGTCGAGGCAAGGAGGCAACAAGTAAACGGCTGCAAACAAAAACAAACATGTCTGACGTCGTGTTCTGTGTAAAAGTGGGTTCCCCAGATTATACAAAGTATTTTCTAAGCCTAAATCTTTTTTTGCCATATTGCCATTTCACAATGCTCTAGCCACATCGACGCATAGCCGGGACATTTGACTGTTCTTTGGTTTTGTGAGATCATGTGACCATGCGAGAGGGCGTCATGTGGCAAATGCTTGAGGGTTGACGGCCGAAACTGTTAGCAAGGTAAGAGAACTTCTCTTACCACAAAAAAATATGTGTTTGAACACAAAAAAAACCCCAATCTATCAAATTACTATGCGGACAGCACTTCAGTGTTTAAGGGTGAATAGCTGCAAATCGGGGTATAATACACGAGTACAAAGGAAAGGAAAAGCTAGGCCATTTTCGAGTGTGTGCATGATATACGACTGTGTGTCAATCTCGATAAGTTATGTTGGAAGGCTGCTATTACTTGAACCCCATTTCTAGTTGTCTTCACAGTGAACTTGAATAATGTGTGCAAGCACAAATAATCAAATCCACTTTTGAAATAATGTTCAGCAAACAAACATTTATCGTGCTATTAATACTATTGTCAAGGACTGTATTTAATTTTCACCACTGTGGAAAAAATGTTTTGTCAGTCTTATCAAAGGTCATTTCTCCATTTGGCTCCCTTTATCAAAACAAGTCCCTCATGATTGATTTGTAAATGCTCTTGTAAAACTTCCTCTGACAATCTGCCCAGGTAACATATTCTCTGTACATGTGACTGTATTAATGAGTTGAGGTGTTA
This sequence comes from Filicampus tigris, assembly GCF_054856515.1. Taxonomy (NCBI): domain Eukaryota; kingdom Metazoa; phylum Chordata; class Actinopteri; order Syngnathiformes; family Syngnathidae; genus Filicampus; species Filicampus tigris. The sequence goes on from NC_141217.1 coordinate 10,162,076, forward strand.
CCATTTTCAAAATGCCACCGTCAACAGCAGCAGCATTAAATCAATTTCCAAACCCAAAGGTCAGTGGTGTCAAGAGCGAGAGAGTGAGTGGGAAAAGTGCTTTGGAGCCAAGGCGAGCATTTGTTATTTCTCATTAGAATGACTCAGTCCTCGTCTCCCTCTTTTATCTTCCTTTCTCTGAGGTTCACTTTCTCTGTGGGTCTCTATCAAGGGCCCCCCACCACCACCACCACCTATTCACTCTTCTTTTTGTTTTTTTGATTTTGTGACCCCTCCAGAAGAATAAAATGACTCCAAGGAGGGCTGTCAGTTGAAAATGTCGCCTTGGCGAAACAAGGACCCACTCATCTACTGTATTGTATTTTGCTTAAACACCAACTTACTTTGAGTGTGGACATTCAGTCTGAAAAATGTCCAAGTGCACTTTGAATTTGCTTCCCAAAGTAGGGGTGCACCAGTGCCCCCGTCGTTTGCTTTTTCATAGCTAAACTTGCAGCAGTGCTGTTTTCAGAAGACAGTTGAGCATAAATTATGTTACATGAAAAGCAAACGAATGCCATTTTTGTCTCCACCGTTAGAGAATGTGATAGGCCCACCACTGAGTCTCAGAGTTATTTGTCTTTTTTATATATTTATTTTTAATCAGAGCAGCGGGAGCAGAATGGCAGTGTAACACCAGCTCATGCACTTACACAGATTTCTGTTGTCTCCGTCGGGGTGACAGAGGCAAAAGAAATCTGTGTAAGTGCATGAGCTGGGCCCTTGCAATATGTAACCTCAAAAGGGCCATCTTTCATCTATTCAAAGTCACAGTGACACTTTCGCCCAGGAACACACATGCATCCCTGGCCCCACACCATGGAGATTGTTGTGTTTTATTTGGAAAATGAATCTTATCCATCCTCACACAGGACTCCCCCAGGGGCCAGGTCACCAGTGTGTCCATCATGTGACTGAGCTTTAGATTTGGCACTGGTTTGAATCTCCTCAGCTGTGTCACTGACAGACTTGAAGCAATTGACTTTTCAAGTGTCAGCTCTGGAGTGATTCAAGATGACAGACACACACACATTTGCCAAACGTTGAAACTACAGTGGGATCTCTGAGGTCAAACACAATCTGTTCCAGAACGCTGGTTGATCTCCATCTTAAAACTATTTTTATTACAGTAGGAAATACTGGAGATGGAGAAAAACGTCACCCGGTCAAACTGTCGCTATCATATAGCATTTATGAACTATACATGTAGAACAAGTAACATTTTAATATCATTAAAAGTCACACAAATTAACAGATAGAAGTTCCTGTAGCCACTAATTTTATGTAAAATGTTAAAACTCTTCACCTTTAATCACAAGTGATGATGCATAGAAACTGGCAAGCTTTAGTAGCTAACGTTAGCAATCAACTGTCTGTACTTGACAGTATTCGCAGCTTCTACATCTTGACCCAGCTCATTCATTCACATGTTGACCAACGGTCATCAACCTGGCTCAACACACAAGAAACACTGTCAGGACTCTGACATTTTATTGTGTTCATTATTCATGTTTCTCATACCAGGCCTTGTTGAGATTTTGGAATAAGCATAGCAACAAAGCCTGAGAAAAAGTTCAACAAACATGCAGATGCTGGCTAAACTGAGCTCGACTAAGCTCTGCTGAGGTCTCATAATGTTTGCTGATATATACAATACGATACAATTGTATTTTATATAGCGCATTTCACAACAGCTACAGCTGTAACAAAGCACTTTACATTACAACAACAACAAAATAGCAACAATATAACAAGTGAAAGCAATGAATTAAAACACAAAATAGACACCGGAAAAGAGCAGAAAACCGTCAGTCTCACGTCGGATCAAAAGCCAAAGAATAGAAATGTGTCTTCAAACGGGTTTTAAAAATGGACAGAGAGGGGACTTGCATTAAATGGAAAGTCATTCCAAAGGGAAAGACCAGCGACGAAGGCTCGATCCCCTCCGAGGCTCCGCTTAGTCCTCGGCACCTCGAGCAGTGCCTGGTCCGCAGACCTGAGGCTCCGGGAAGGTGCGAAGGAGTGGAGGAGCTCGGAGAGGCAGGCAAACAAATATAAGCATCTTAAAATGAACCCTAAAATGCACTGGGAGCCAGTGAAGGGAGGCCAGAATTATAAATGTTATGAATGATTTCAGTTTTCTCTCCAAGTTTTCATGCAACTTTAGCGACATAGCATTCACGAAAACATTGGTTGTTCCGCTATTTTTGTCAGTCACATTGACAAAAGCAATTACAACGACATACCTACTGTGTCAAAGTTGCAAAGTGGAAGCTGGAGCTGACCTTTGTTTGTGTTAACATTTTTCTTTTCTAAAGTATCACAATCGCCAGTGGTAAAAATTAAATTCGTTTGAGGTGTGATGTTTGATTATGTCAGAGCTACTGTATGTTAGGCAATGGAGGGGTTACATCAATTCACCATGGCTATTAAGACTAAAGAAAATGGGCACTCTATTAAATTATTACCCCCTAGGTATGGAAAATATGTGGCTAGCAGTTGAATTAAATCAGGCTATTCATCAGAATGAACCTAAACTGTCCAAATATAGCACTAATTACCTACCTTGCGGTAATGTGTGCTCTCCTATGAGCAACTACTTTATTTTGTGATGCCACGGTGGCACTAATTGGGCTGTTTATAAGTTTCCTCTCTGGATGGTTTACATAAATTCAAAGGTCAGTTCAGCAAAGCAGTATATCATCTGCATAACTAATTGCCTGTGTGTCCGTCTACCTTGCTTATATTCAAGATGTCCAACCACAAAAAGGTAGTTGTACAATGGCTATACCAGTTCGGCAGACTGTGTTTGCAGATATGTCTTGGATATTAGCAAAGTTCCAGGATGAAGGTTTAAACCAAGACCATTGATCTTTTAATTCAAATAATGTTGTAGTGCAATACATTTCCTGTATCGTGATTGTAAATCCCTTATGTGTATATGTCTTAAGCAGGACCGGATTCAGGTGAATAATGGAGTGTTGACCATCGGTAGATTAAATCTGGCAGACATCGGCACGTACCAGTGTGTGGCTGAGAACAAGCATGGTAGAGTATTCACCAATGCTGAGCTTCGAGTCATAGGTAAGAAGACTTTGTTGTTGGTACCTGGGATATATTCAAATGAGTTGCTGAGTCTGAGCCGATTCTTGTAAAAAAAAAAAAAAAAAAGGTATAAATTGTATACAATATTGCTTCATCAGCATTTAATGTTTGTTGCGACAATTTAAATCAGTCATCTTTGCATCTAAAGCTTTAATATACTTAATATACAAAACTGTTATTTTTATGGTGTACAACCGATACACACTGGCATGCAATACCATGTGCTCAACTGCAATGTGTGTCACAAAAGTTACAGGACTAGTGTCCAAAAAGTCATATTCTGAATCCAAACGGTAAATGTTCACTTTTCAAAATTATCATCCCCTTGGAGTCTAACGCGCTTTTCCAGCTTGCTCTGCCACGCCACCATGCACTCCTCGAATGAGTCTTACAAGATTCTATGCAGCTCCGTTGTCACGCTCATCTTGACTTCATACGGTCTTCAGAACGGTTCTCATGATGACAGTTTAGGCTCAGGAAAGGGGAAAAAAAAATAACCCTACGCCAGGTCGGGTGAGTAGGGAGGTATCTCCAGCACAACAATGTTCTTCTTTACCGAGAACTGATAGATGCTAAGGACATTGTGATGTGAACAGACGGGTGATCCTGCCTCAACCGTCGCCTCTTTCCGTGCATCGAATGAAACGAACACCGCAGGATTTCTGTTATGTCCTGATTGATTGAATGGCCCACATGGAAGGGCAAAATTCATATTTTGAAATATAACTGAAGTGACATCAGTCCTCGAACCTTTCTGTCACGCCTTGTATGTCTCCGGCACCAGATTGTGTGGAGACTTGTAAGCGCTTCCTGCTGAGTGCGAACGCATACAAAACAGTACGAGGTGCCATCAACTCGGTAATTGAGGCCTAAAGGAGCAGCGAGGAAACCTCCCTCTCATTTTGTATTCTTTCATTTTGCTTCACGGCCCTCATTCTTCATGCATAATGTCCACTTTAAAGAAAATGCATGGAATTGGAAAACCCACTTTCTTTCACATTAAATATCCTCTTAAAATGATTGTCTGTGACTGTGTGAGAATGTGTCTTTCTTTTGTGCAAGCGAGCAGTATTTGGAGAAGAGTATGCAAGAGCGGCCTACATAATAGATGAAGTGACCTGTATGTTTTCAGATGCCCGTTCACTCTGATGCTCTTAGCAGCTCTCTCAGCTTCTCTGTAATTCATTGCAGAAATTCGAACCATCCTACTAGGTCCGAACGAGTTATCATTTTCGGATCAAACTCGTGATCTCAGATTTTGTGATCGCCAAATCTACGATTTATTAAGGTGCCCTCCAAGTTCACTAATCAGAAGCGGCATGCTACTCGTTGACAGGTTACACTAACCGATCAGCTCCAATCAGGTTAAAAAAGCGTTGCCTCCACATCACACAGTCAACCATCCTCCCGAGTCCCTACTTTCCCAGTGAACCCCGGGCGCTAAGCTAAATTGCTCTGCACAATCTGTATGGACAGCAGCTACGAGCTGCGAGGTGCAGAAACTCGCCTCTGTAGTGACAAATAAGCTACACATCTAACAAGTAGTGCTGTGATTAATGGCTGATGAGGAGTTGCATGCAACACATTGCACAAGAGAGCATGTGAAGCTGGAGGAGCTAACACTAATCGCTAAACTAATGTGAAATGCAGAGGCACGAAAGACCAGAATACGTGCTTAGGTGTACAGTTCACGTTTCACAGGAGTCTAGCTAGAAACGCGTTCAACCAGCTGTGAACAGGAAATTAGTATCACCATTAATAAGTATGTCGAGATAAAATAAGACAACAGTCGCATAATAAGCGTGCGCTGGAAAACTGGAAATGAATCGGTTACGACTGAACATCAGCCATGACAAGGAGCTTATAACTTCAAAACTGTATTAAATATTTATAGTATCAGCCATGCTATTTGTGTTTATTTTGCATCACAACACACCAAGTTTTGAGTTCTGCACATTAATAGAAATAAAAATGACTCTATATCTTTTTTCGTATATACATTTAGCTTTACTAAGGGATGTTGTATGTTTGTTAAGTTGATTTCATTACATAAAAAAAAGAAGCAGACATGTTTACATGAAAATGCAAAATTTGAATTGGAAATATTTACCTTTCACATTTAGATAACCATTTCGAAATTCTTCGATTATTATTTTTACACTCTTACACTCACCATTACTGTGAAGTGATTGACTTTCTACCGTGATATGAATTTCAGGCCAATTGCTAAGCCTTCAGTCTCTGTTTGAAGCAGTTAAGTCTCTGACAATAATATGGAAAAATATCTACATTTAATCTTACCTTTGAGTACAAAGAACATGGTTGAAAATATTTTGACATACACTATTACACATAAGTGCTTATTTATATATGTATGATAAAAGCAGTAGGTCTTTATTGAACCATTTTAAAAACCTTGAAAAACAACTGCCCTGCTTCGCACATTTTTAGTGTCTGAGCATTACTGGATTGTCTTTTAAGGTTTGTGTGATATGATGTAATTTTCTGTCATATTCGTAAATGTTAGTGTACATAGTTCATACTGCACCGAAGCTTGATTTAAAGGAAACTGAATTGAATCAAAATCTCAATATCTGTTTGAAAAATTGCAGTTCAATCTTTTCCTAAAATTGCTCAGCCCTACTTCCTACTCTTGTGTCCTCTTTTATTTCACTGTACTACCACTTCTTTGTTTTGACTGTCACTTCTAGCCATTGCCCCAGACTTCTCCCAGAATTTGTTGAAGGCCCAAACTTTGGCCCGACAGAGTGGTGATGTACTGATTGAATGCAAGCCCAAGATGTCTCCTTGGGGTGTGATTTCATGGAGGAAAGGAAAAGAAGCCCTAAGAGAGAACCACAGGTAACTGGATTTCCTTGTGAATGTGTTTTGATCTACTGCTCGCTTTGTCGAAGCAGATTTCATCAACATAGGTTTTTTTTTTTTTTTTTGTCTACTTCACATTCATGTCGGCAAATTAGAATTTCCGAACAAATTCTGCATGCTACCCCTTTCCCTTTTGCATTCCACATTTTCTCTTTAATGTGATTTTTCAATGGCCTCCTGGCCGTACTCTGGGCTGTCTTCTACACTGTTTACAAAAGGTAATTGACCGTTCTAAGATCCATCAGCTCATTAGCAGCATGCAAGTTCTGCAGGGTTATTCGAACGCGAGTCAGATGATGATGCAGGCAATCAGTGAGACATGTACGAAACAGAAACAATCCCCCAAAGGGACAATCGATGACAAACTGTGGAATAACATACGTTCTTCTGCAGTAGTGGATGTGGCACTGAGGGAGCCAGCTGGACACCTTGTTTATTAGAAATCAGGTTGGGCAGATCAATGCAATAACTCATTGAGCAGGGAAAGACAGAAAGATAAAGGGCTCTATTTTCGTCGGCAGTGTACATCTGCTCAGGCGTAAAAAACTGTCGCACCTTGATTTTCATGCAGGTGCAAGCCTTCTTTGGCATGTTTGTGCGCCTTGCTTGGTCTTCCGGTAAACCAAGGGCGTTTTCTTTTAGACACCCTTGGCGTACCTGACAGTTTGGTGTCAGAATGTACACTAAAAATTAGACCAGCTGAAACCATTTCCAAATTGTGGCGCACGTGGTACAACACCATTTTGTTGGGTTTGATCAAGGTGCAGCAATACAGATTTTGAGCTCCTCGGATATGTGTGGTGGATGTCATCTTACACATATTTCATTCATAAATGGCCTCGTCAAAATTTTGAAATCTATTTCACAGTGTGGTCATTTAATAATTTTAGGAACCTACTTTTATTTATTTTCTTTGAAATGTTCTTCTGTTGTGTTTAGATCTTGTCAATGTACTTCATTTTATCAATTTTGATAAGCTACTTTTGTTTTCTCTGCTTTGCTTCTGAATGTCGTTAGCTGTTGTGTTTCAAAATGCTTTTTGGTGTTGTCTTTGCTCGTGTGCAGCACATTGATTTGTCTTGTGCGTATAATGTGTTATATAAAGCTCCCTTGCTTGCCACAAGTATGGCAACAGCGTGCATCAAACCCAGCGAATCATTGTTGAAATCAGTTAATTGTTATTGAGGGGGTTATCACACACAGATGCACGAACAGGGGTGGAAGGCGGTCTACAAGTGCCTATTTCGCAGTGGCCAACTTTACATCATGTGGAGATCTTCTTGCAGTTCCTCATAAACGTACTTTGCATGCGTCAAGCTCATGAATGGACTGCAGCGATGTAGACCTGTAGACCTTGCGCCTCTGCTGTTATGAAATCAAAGGGAATGAGAGGAGCCACTTCCATTGGCTGTGAAGTAAGTCGGCTGTGTTCACTCTCGCAACGGCGCAAGCGCCTGTTTCTAACTGCTTGCGTCTACGGAAATACCAGAAGAAAGAAAACTCGACCCATGAGCCCAGTTAGACCACGCAAGTCGTAACCTTCAAGTCTCAAGAAAGTCCCAAGTAGACTTTACAAGATCAGGATTTGTGGGGTTGATCAGCGAGTTTGAAATGATGCTCGATCACCGATTCGATCAGAAGAATATATCTATTTAAACAACTTGTATTATAACAGTCAACCCCGCCAAAATATATTGGAAAAATAATAATTTAAATGTGAAATATATTTTCAAATTAAATATAAGATGTCATGTTTATAACATCTTCTCTTACATTAGAGGAAAAAAAATGCATGAACATCGTCAGTCAAGCAGGTGGTCGGGGCTTTTGCTAAAACGATTGCTATCTTGGTTCAACAGCTGAAAACAAGTCTATACGCTTTCTTAGCAGCCACACAAAGTTCCTCACTTCACATTCTGCTCCTGCTGCCTGCTCCTTTTTGGCTCTTATTGAAAGCTGGCTGTGTTGTACAAGTTCCGGTGCCCACAGAATAAAGATTTTGTCTTACATTGTTTGTCCACTTTTTACCTGCATTGGACCCAGCATGAGATGTAGTAATGAAACTGTTTGGCTCCAGTCTAGCTGTACATGTTCGGCCCTATCTACACAAATTCTATTGCCCTTATATGTAAACTCATCACGAGAATAGTTCAAATTAAACAACGGAGCTATTTTCGTGTTTGTTCAAACAATCGCTTGCCTGGTATTTGCATCTGTATCTGTGATTGGCTGAATGTGTGGCTGGAAGTTCACGTAACTTATGATGAGTGATGAGCGCTATTTTGAATTAAATCGATGTTAAAAAAAACAAACACATATATTGATTGTAGCTATCTCTGTTTTAACATGGATAAATAAATGAAGTGGTTCTCGGACGTTCTACCTGTCAAAAAAATAAAATAAAATACATGAACGCCATTACTATATGATCAGGGATGCGGAAGCGGAACTTCCGCCTCTTAGCTCAAAGGCTTTCTGCTCACGCGACAAGGCTATAAATCAATTAGCTTTCGGGCTCATACTGTACATACAAAATGACAGCACAGAATGACCCCATAGGGAATGAGTGTGAGTTTGCGCTAATGTCTTATTTCACAGATGAGGTCAATGACGTCATTGATAGATCGCGCGAATTATGACATTACAGTTGATCAGCGATTTTTGAATAAAATGGAAAATATCGACCGATTTCCATGCAGTAGATCAAATTGGTGTAGCCCCAAGTTACTGCGGGAAAAAAAAAAATCAAGCAAGTCATTGCGGGTCACCACCAAGTCAACTCAAGTCATTACTTGTTTCAAGCATGACGAAAGTCGAGTCATGGAATGGAATGGAAATCGACATTTTTGCCTTTCATATTTCACAGAGCATTTACATATTTGTGATGCCTGCCAAAACAGCATATGCCGCTGCCATAGATACAATATAATAATACAACGAACAATATAATAATTAAAATACCAATACTAGCAATACATTAACAATAATAGTAATAAATAATAATGATGTGAACATATACTTTCACTTTTAACCAAAGTACACATAATTAAACATAATAAATTTTTGTATCAGTATAGTATCGTATAGTCAGCGCTTACTGAACCATAAACCGTGAGCACAAAACCAAGATATGAACCAAACCATGGATTTTGTGAACCGTTCCACTCCATGTATTTATATAAAAATGATAATGATAATAACGATTACATCCGTTTTTTTGCACCTCTAAGGGATCTAAACTTAAGGAGGCTTATCGTTCTTATCCTAACCTATTGTTCTTCCTGGGATGGTGTCAAATGCAGGTCGAAAACCTCCTTTATCAAATAGTGTGCTAATCAGTCAGTGATGCATATCCATGTTTATGAAATATCGTTGAATGTGCAGGAATGTACCAGCAAGGGGCAAAGAACACCTGCTGCAACATACACTGATTCCCATTTTGTCATTCCATACGGGATTAATTGCCCGGCTGGCTCAGCAGCTTTTCTTTACTCAGATATCCATCCTCACCACAGTGTGGTTTCAGTTGTAGTCATATCTCACCTCCCCCAGCGAGGCAGTTTGTTGGGAAAACTGAAAGGCTGATCTGATAGTAAATGCCGATGCCAGCCCAAAAGACGCAGTGGTTACAGCTTCTAAGATGTTTTATTTGAGGCCGAGCGGCAGCATCAGCACTGAGATTATTTGTTGTGCTGTGAAATGATCGACCCAGCTTGCAGCTTTATTATCCTCTTAAACATTAAAAGTGAAATGCAGCCATAAGGCTATGTGCAATGGCACCCAAATGACGAGATTTCCCATTCAGGTTTGTAGTGGGTGAGTTGCATACCCAATGTAGACTTTGACATTATTGCAGCATCTCTTGCAAGCCTATTCCCTGCTTCCTCGCTCGTTAGAATTTAGTTTCCACTGCACAGAAATGAGGCTGCTACCAATGCTATTACAGCAGTAGCACAGCAGTAATCCATCCCACTGGCTGAACTAAAATACCCATAATTCCTTCTTAATCTTCCAGGGATAATGTTTTCAAGGCTGTGGAGCAGAGAGGTACAAACTAGCTAAGAATAAGGCAGAATCTTAATGTAAATAAAATCTCACAGCAGCGATTCCTTTACTTGTATGGCCTGCATGTAGAACAAGATGGCCTTTGCATTTACCGGTACTGTATGTGCAGAGCTGTGGGGTTAATGTAAATTGCCAACCTCATTTTATTTCACCGCTGATCACTGCCACTATTTGCAAAACAATATTGGCAATAGCGCTCAGGAATATCACATTATAAATTGCAGCACTATATTTACGATTGCTTTGGTTAATGTCATGTAATTCATCAGATACAACACAACAGCACATTCTCACATTTCTCACATGCCCTGCCTATAATAAATCTGAAATCGTGCTATTGCAGGGAATGAAATGAACAGATTGCCAGAATATCCTAATAGTAAATGGTTCAATAACTATGCCATCGTTCTTAAGCGGTCCAAATTGAGTTTATTTACAGCCTGATCGTTTTTTTGTTGCACTGTGGAGAAAGAGACTGAGCTTTTAGATTACACCCAATAGCTCACTTTAACACCGACCAATAAGGTTGAAAAGTGCCTATTTACTGTATCACACTACTCAATCTTTTATGTGCCTCACAAATTCCACCACTCCTGTTAATTGCTCCAGTGCAATATTTGACAGGAGAGAGAATGTGAAAGCTTTTCAGATAGATCATGCTCTTCACATCTTTATCCTGGATAATCCTTTTCCAGATTGCTGAGCAGAAAACCTGACATACAAGTGTGACATCTCATATCCATAACTCTTTGTTACTGTCCATTATGAAAGAATCCCTCGGTTCACCTGCAAGATTAAATTTACTGTCCCTCAGGGAATGGGCTCTGTTCAAGTGGATAATGTATTTTAATTTCCCTGGGCTTTAAGGCAATAGTGGTCATTTTGGCTTGGTTTGGAGGGTTTCACGCTGCCTTCGAGGTATCAAAGAGGCATGTTCAGATTATTCATTTTTAAGCAAGTCGTGGTTGAAATATTGGCTTGACCCCATTATTGTGTCGTGTGCAGTTTTGAGCATAAAACGGCAGCTTGAGCCGGGTAATTAATTTCAAAGGATCCAAATGTGTTCAGGAAATTGCTGTACAATCAGCACTGAGAGGCAGGATCAAAAATTGATGGGATAGGATTTGATTAAATTGGCACGACCTCTCTTACTGAAGAAATGACTTGTAGATTAAAAGCGAAGTTTGTCTGCTGCCGTCGAACATGCCAGAGGCACTCAAGTGTCGTTTAGCTCCCTAATAAGTTACTCACCACTAAGAACACAATGATCACCGTATATTTATGCTCCAATCTGTGCTGAGAGGAAGCAATACACACAGTATTAGCAGTAATAACTGAGATAAAAACAATTCCTCCCCAAAATAGATAATTAAATAAATAATTCGGAGAGATGTGATTATTTGCCTGAAGCAGTTCATCTTTAATTAACAAGGTTATGCTATTAATGCCTGTCGAGGATTTGTTGCTACTCTTTGGAGATCAGAACTTCGGCACCATCCATAGTTTGTTTTCATTATTATCATTATTAGATACAACATTACATGATTTAAGTGAACACGATCATTCCCTTACTTGTTTTTGATTCCTCTGCAGTGGATAGTGTGTTTTTCACTGACTAAAAAAATGATTTAGACACGACTCTCAATAGAACTGTTAACACAATTCATTTCCAATCATTTTTACCCCTCTGAATTGTTTGGCGCTAAGCAAACAAATCCCACTTAAGTCTTTTTTTTAATGAATTTTGAGAGAAAATAATTTTTAAGTTTTCTCCTAAAGGTGTTTGCAGCACATACTGAATTCAAGGTCATGTTGACACCAACATGCTTTTAAAAGCCGCTCCCACTTCAAAGTTGGTTATTGGAGGCAGCATCTGAGTGATTGTATTCTACAATGACACACTGGATTTCTAGTCATTTGTCCACTGCATCGGGTCAAAGAGATATTGTTGTGTGTACAGAACATCAGTCAGATTCATTTGGAACATCAAAACAACTACTCAGCGGGTAATTTCATACAGTATTTTCAAACAAACCATATCTGATATGACTGTTTACTGAACAATTGGTGATGTAGCATCACGGAATAAAAATGCATTCACAAAATAACTCATAGTAATACTTTGAGCAAATTGCAGTGTAATGCTGAGGTGTCTGGCAGTGAGCGTCGCCCCTCAGTTTGTATGCTGAAACTCTCCTCTCCCCACATTCCACCCGCCCCTTGGCTTTCCCAAGTCCCAAAGATGCGCAATGGGATTGTAGTACATTTACAGCCGTGCAAGTTTGTCCATTCACATGCTTACATTCTAAACACGCAAGAAAGGAGTGCATTCAATTGAGTCGTCGTGATTTCCACATGGGCTGTCATTAGTCAGCGGTAAAGTGACACACCTTAGAATTGCTTAAGCGTTTCTGTGCCTTCAAACTGTTCTTCAACTCTCTGGGAATTGGAAGCATCTGCACTACACTGCACGGGTGCTACCTTGCTGACTTTTCATCTGTCATATCAGGTTATATTTCACTACAGCAGCTCGTTGACAAGTAAAGCGGCACAAGCACACTCTCTGCGTCAGATGAAATCTGCCAGGCTTGACTGATGATGCCGACGGTTGAAATGAGAATCTTTGTTGTTGACGCTTGCTGCGACAATCTGTTGTAGAGGCTCAACATTTTTTTTATCGCCACGCAGCCAAGCAGGTCGACTTTGTTCCTCTTGAGATTTCACTGACATTTATGAGGAATAATTGAATCAATTTCAGTAACTGGTGGAGGTGATCTTTATCTTTTGTCTTTTTGTGTTTTTCTCAGCTTTAACTCGTTGATATTCATAAATGCAATGGAAATACAATAAACAGTAATTGAGTGAATTTTACTGGGAGATTTCTATATTCATGACATTATACAATAAGGTTTGACAATTTATTTTTATGCTTAACGGTAGAGTGAGATATACAATACAAGCATACAGTGGGACTGTTGGACTGGAACAAATTTAATTTAGGATTATCATACTGCATACAGGGTGAGTGCACGTATATGGCATCGGTTTGTGTATATATGACTTACGGAGCAAAAATTGACAATGTTTGCAATTTAAGTACAGTTGCACGGTGTGTGTGGATCTGCACATAAAGTGCACTGTTCTTATCAAGCCAGTGCAGCAAAATCAAACTGTAACACGTGGTGCTGAGGTCCTGATTATGTCACACTGCAGCGCGGGGAGCCAATTAAAATTTGCTGAGATAAACTCCAGGCTCAATTTAAAACGCTTTAGGATAGTGGGCTTGTTCATTTCAGCGGCATGACCATGCGCGTTAGCACAAGCAGGGCTAAATTTCACTATATTTTCCTGAAACCAACGGTGATGCTGTCAACGGTTTCAATGAGATGTGCCTTATCAACTTTGTATAAAGTGTACGGGTATGTGTGTGTATTATTTCCCACAGAGTTACTGTGTTGGATAATGGAAGCCTTCGTATATCCAATGTCTCTAAAGTGGACGCTGGTCTGTACACATGCGTAGCCAGAAACCAGTTTGGCGTAGCGAGCAGCACTGGCAGCCTTTTGGTTAAAGGTAAGAACTGCTTTTTTTTTAAGGTTCATCTTTACCTATCTCCAGCGCTCGTGACCCGAATGAGGACAAGTGCCATTAAAATTGGATGGCTGGATTGGCTTGCTTAATCTTCCTTCACTTTAAACATTAAAATGGATTTGGGTAATAATTAATCATAGAATTACGTGAACCATGTGACCAAATTGTAGGACTACACTTTTTCATGTAGGAGTTGTCAGCTCTCGTCAGTGTTCCAGTCCTACTGCACTGTCGTAACCCGAGTTTGTACGTATGTCAGAACACCAGAGGTGGGCATTCCGTCAGGCTGACGGACCAGTCCGTCACTGACTGACGGAAATGCGCCCCGCCTGTCTCGCGTGTGTTTATGATGGCAGGCTTACTTGAATAGACTGCGTTGACTATATATGTAAGAGTAGATCGCGGTATGCACCAAAGAGAGAATCATGTGTTATTCAGGCTGAGAAGACAAGAACTAATTAATGAGCTAAGAGTTATTAATAAAGTAGCTTTGAATACAGAGACAGTTTTACAGAGAAGGTCTTGTGAGTTACGGTTTACATTTCTATTTTTATTCTTGGAAAGAATAGGGTTAGGAGGTTGTGAAACGGTATTTTGCAGCTCCCCCACACTCCATTTCAGATGGTGGCAATAATGCACCAAAAGTTGTTTGCCAATCGCTAAAAGCAGACACAGTCGAAGAAAAAAAATGCATTTATTGTCATGGAAACTTTATTTCGGTTTGCACAAGGACTAGGAAGCATTTTAATCCACCGTGATTGTACTTTTGGCAACAATGCGAGACAACATTCTGGTTAAGCAAAACTTTAAAGTCAAACTTTTTAGACTTAAAGTGGCAGCAGGCTCCTACTTAACCCTTGCTAACACTTGCTGACGGAAACGGTGACTGAAGCACGGTTCAAATATCATGACGAATTGACTGACTGAAAATTATAGTTTGGCTCTCCTTAAAAAAAATGACGGATTGACGGATGACGGATGGTTGCCCATGCCGCTGGTGGATGACGAATGACAGACCGGCAAACTTTCGTAAAATGTCCACCTCTGCGGAACACGCCGTAGTCTATATCCCTAAGATATGATAATGCACTCATAATTACAGTAAACATTTATTTGAACAACATTTTGGCTTCAAATCTAAAACTGATCAAAATTAAAAACTGAAGACAACAAATCTTCACCGTTACTTCTGTTTTTGGCTTGCACACTGCAAGGGTCACATTTAATTGTATCAGTTCGTAGCCACAAAAGACTATGGTCGACGTCGACTTGACAGTCTAATTGAAAGAGACCACTTGCTTTCATTGTGTATTTCTGCTTTCATCATTTATTTCTGTTTCCTATTGAAAAGCTGCAGCTCAATGTCGCATATCAGTGGTGCACAGTTAAAATGATCAAACAGTTAAACAGTACACTTCAAAAAAATCAAAGCAGCTGGTCAAAAATGAAGGACTTCCTTGACCGTCAGCCATTGATGTGCTTTAAAAATCACACACTTCAGCCCAGGTGCCCATGTGCACTCAGGCTTCTTAAATTACTTCTATACGGTCCAATTAGTTGTTGGGCAAAGGCTCCAATCAAGCTAAAGGCTGATTGCATTTACTTGCCTTGTTGCCTATGTTTAATTTATTTTTATGTACAATGGCTTTTTTTTTTTTTAACCTTCCAAACAACACTCCTCTGCTGTGCAATAAGATCTTCGGGGTCATTTTAAAGGGCCGAGTTGACAACAGTCCTCTATTAGAGTGCCCTTTGGTGATTCCTCTTCGCATCTACTTTGAATTGCAAATACGTTTGCACAGAAGCCCAACTATTCATTCTTGCACCCCCAGTTCCTTTCTTTACATGTAGGAATTGGGTTAACAAATAGATCATCTCTATTCTTTTATATTTATGAAATAGTATTAAAGCTTGTAATTTTGCGATTGTCTTCCTGCGTTAAAGCTAAGACCAGCTTTAATACTGATAAGCTGAGGTTATTGTCAAGGTACAATATCACTTTAGTACGGTGTGTAAATGATTACATCTATTCCTGAAAAAGAACTGCACTGACTGGAATCACCTAATTTGTTGGGCTTTTTCAATGATCAGCCAGAACAGTTTTTAATAAATTTTTAATGATATGTTACTCTTTTATGTGCTGGGTGGCGCGCCTATGCTTTAGAGAGAGATTTGAGTTTGAGTTTGCTGATTTCGCACTGTTGCATTTGGATGAGTGGGAATTTGGACATTCAACTTGTTAGTCAACTCAAAAATGTTCTTTACAAGAATATGCTCTATATGGCCCATTAGTCTAAATATGGTATTTTGATTAACATTGTGTTTGGGGAATATGGATTAAGCAGCAAAATCCACCTATTTTTATCCCTCCCAGGGGGCGGCCATTTTGCCACTTGCTGTCGACTGAAAATGACATCACAGTTGCTCAGGACTCAGGTAACGACCAATCACGGCTCAACTTGCAAACGTCACGTCATGACCAAACTCAGAAACCAGATGAGCCCTTGATTGGTCATTACCTGAGCCCTGAGCAACGTCATTTTCAGTCGCCAGGTAGTGGCAAAATGGCCGCCCCTAGAGATGGCAAAAAATGTGTGGATTTTGCTGCGTAATTAATATTCCAATATTAATCAGAATGCCATGTTTAGACTAGTAGGGGCACATGGAAATATTATCGTAAATAACATTTTAGAGTGGACTTTAATATTAGAACTTTTTTTCTCAACAGATTATGCTTTTTTTGTTGCAATCATGGAAATTAGTAAAGGGATCATTGCAGCAAATAACCTCAATTGTACAAGTTCAACTTTGTTTGGCCTAATTGTTTTGTACCTGGCTTTCCAGAGTATGATTTATTATTCCGTCTGGAGTTCATGTCATGCTTTGTGTTCCTCCCAAATAAGAAATTAAACTGCAGACAGAGCATTTAGGCTATGCTTGATGACTATGAGCATACTGAGGCATAACCAGAAAATTTGCAGCAATTTCTATGCTAATTCGGATGCAAATATTAAAATCTAGGTTGTAAAAGAAGTCGCTTCAGCGCTATAAAAACAGAACTGTACCGAATGAGGATTATCGTGTGCAGAGGAATACTGTATGTTATGAATGAGGAAGCCAATTTGTGATTTCCCCCGCAGTCATAACAAGAAACGTGCGTGACAGCTCTGCTGTCAGCGGCAGAAAGTTTCCCTCGCTTTGCATCTAGTGTTGAAACTTCGCCCGGACTCACACAGAATGCACCTCCACGACCAGCCAGCTCTCCTTAGCCGCTACCAGATAAACAACTCGCTTTGTTTTGACAGAGCTGAGTATAGACCTTTACTCCCCCTGACATGCTGCATTGGCTCCTCTGTCTATTAGATACTTATGACGTGCATGTATAATTCACTGCTCACCGGACTCTCAGCCTTTGCTCTATTATCTCCCCTGTGCAGTTAAACGAGAAGCCCGCATGAGACAGAATGAAGATGATGTTGATGGGAAAAATACCAAAAGTGAAATGCAAACACAAAAAGACAAAGAAAGTGTCGACGCGGATGTAAATTGCAATGCAGGCAGAGTTTATTTTTCTTCTTTGCCACTGCAGCAGTATAGTGACATATGGGAATGCACCTTAATTTATGAAACTCACATAAGAGGTACAATGTTTGCTCACTGACAGACCAAATATAATTTATTCTGAATTGGCTGAATATCTAGGGCAGGACTAAAAGAAAAAAAAAAAAAAAAAAGGAAGACATGTTTTGTTTTGTTTTGTTTTTTTCAGTCGCAGTAAAATGTTTATGGAGCATAAAGAAGAAGAGTACACATCTGATAGAGGACAATTTACATCCATACTCAAAAAGTCATGCAAAATAGGGTGTAAAACATGAGTGAAGGAAAAACATACTATTGAGTATTTTTCTGAACCAGTGCTCCATGTTTCCAGAGCCAACCGTGATCACAAGCCCTGCTGGTCATTTGGACGTGACAGTGGGGGAGAGCATTGTGCTGCCATGCCAGGTGTATCATGACCCTTCGCTGGATCTCAAGTTCACATGGTTCTTCAATGAGCAGCTCATCCACTTTGGCAGCGCTGGGGCTTATTTTGAAAGAGTCGGGGGGGTAGGTTTAAATCCTTTGTGTCAGTAACAAAGCCACGTACAAAAGAAATGACTCACGCACATAAACGGTAGGGGTGGGCTATCAAATACAGCCAAGTATCTTTGACCGCATCTTACTTAACTGTAGTTTAAAGTGTCTCTTGAGAGAACTGGTCTTCATTATATATTAAAAAAAAGCTCTACTAATTCCATCTCTTATCAGTTTACAGATTAATTTATCCCACACATCAGGGAGCAGCGTATTCATTGTTTGCTTATTAGAGGCATACACATAAGTGTTTGGGGCTCTGCGGTTGCCTGTTCAGCTGGTAATAAGACCCCCTCCATCGACAAGAGCAACAACCAGTTAATTCATTATGCGGTGTGCAGCCAAGCATACTGTACTTGATCATCTACAAAGTATAACAATGTTTGTCTCCGAAAGAAGATAAGCAATTCTGATGCGCTTCATCATTCCCTCTTTATTTTTACTATTCTTTTTTGCATTCAACGTGATCATGTGCAATAGTAGCCCAGTAATGTGTGCTGCCCTGCAGTTCATTTAAACCCTTGACCCCCTTTATTCAGCTCACTAACACACTGTGGGAAATAGCTCATACTGAGTAGAGGATAAGAGGAAAGCTCCCACAATAACTGTTCAGTCTAGAATATAATAATAAATGAAACCACATGTTATGTTGTGTTTTCAGGTGTATTATTAAAACGGTACTGCAAAAGGCCTCCTTTTCTAATGGGTGCAGCTGCTACTGTACTTGGAAATGTATACATGCTGTATATGATGTACAATATACTTTATGTTTCAGTGTGTGGTCTTATTACGATGATGCTTTGAGTTATGAGTGACCCGACTTACAAGTATTTCGAGTAGGACTACAACTAACGATTATTTTGATAATTGATGAATCTGACGATTAATCAATGAATCAGATAAATTTTAAGTTCCATCCCTTGACTCAAAAACATGACATGTTGACTGCAGAAAATGCGCAAACATAAAGTAATTATGGTTCAGTTACTGTTTTGGTTCGTAGCATGTCAGAAAGTGGGCAAAAATGTGGATTATTGTTTTCCAAAGTAAAGACAATTTTTTTTTTTTTATTTGAACCCTTTCATGCACAATGGTCACTACAGTGGACAGCTATTTAAAAGTTGTTTTCGTCTATATTAATTAATCTAAATTTAAAAAAATATTTTAACCCTTTCATGAATTAATTATGATTTGATGTAATTATTTAAAATATAAATATATTTTTCAAATTACTAAATATAGGCGAAAGCAACTTTTAAATAGCTGTCCAATGTAGTAACCACTGTGCATGAAAGGGTTAATTCAACACAAAGATAATGAGTCCACTTTCATAGAGAACAACAGAAAGTTGACAATACAGTATTTAGTGAGACAATTTTAAATTAAATAAGCTATATAACCGATTCATTGATTGAATTGAAAACTAATTAGTGATTTTTTTGATAATCGATTAGTTGTCATTATGTTTAATCTTTGCACTTTTGAGTTACAAGCCGTTGTTTGACCGTTTTTTTTGTTTTTTGTTTTTTTTAATTAAAAACTCACCCTTGCGGTTCCAGCGCTATATGCTTTCAGTGAACTCAACTCAATTCATTTCACAATAGCAGCACTTTGGCTTTGACTTTCAGTCTGATGCGTTCATGCTAGCGCTAATTAGGTTGTGTGTTGGGGTGCCTCAACTCTTTAAGCAACAGATTGAAAACAAATCGTACGGCAACAACTATTCACATTCATATTGTAAATTCTTTATCTTTTACTGAGAGCAACTGTACTGATGAGCTGAGAGGGTAATCAAGGCGTTATTACAAATCACACTTGCAGGACTGCATTCGGCAGCATATCATATTGAAACTGGGCTTGTCTCAATTGAGATTAATAATATTGCCTGTGTAATTCGTTATATTCATATGTATGTATTATATAGTATCTCATTCATGAATTGGATGCCATAAAAAAAAAAAACAGCAGTTTTATTTTAAGTAATTAATCTCCAATGTTTTGACAGCGCTCCGCTGGGGACATAATGATCCGCAATATTCAGCTAAGGCATGCTGGGAAATACACATGTGCGGTTCAGACCAAGGTGGACAGTGTGTCTATTGCCACTGACGTAGTGGTCAGAGGTAAGATATCTCATACTCCAGTATGTATAATTTAGAAGGAAAGACAGTATTGTATAGGAGAGAGAGAAAAGTTTTGAATGAGAGAAAATCTACGCATCACCGTGCTGGAGTGTTGTTAGGCTGCTTTTACATCCTTTGCATTTCATTTGGTTTTCCTCCTCTTTTCCATGGCGCTTTTTTCCCTTTGTTTAGACAAGGCCGTTACTGTACAATTGATAAGAGGTCTGTGGCAATATAATTGATTCTTAGAATGAAGATGAATATACAGTAATTATTGAGGGCAAGGGGAAAACACTCTTGTTAGCAGAGCTGGGCATTCCGCCTATGTGGCACAGCGCTCCGTCTGTCCGCCTATGACGGATGCCCATTTTGTAGGTGATAAACGATAGACGCAAACTTAAAGCAGATGTCAACCCAAACATGTTTTTTTTCAAGAATATGTTCCCAGCAGGCCCACTAGTTGAAATACGGCATTCTGATTAATTTAGCGTTTATGGAATATAAGTTAAGCAGCAAAATGCACTCGTTTTTAGCCCTCTCTAGGGGCGGACATTTTGGCTTCTGTCGACTGAAAATGACATCACAAGTGCTCACAACGACCAATCACGGATGACCTGTTTTCGGAATCTGAGCCATGATTGGTCGTTGTGAACAGTTGTGATGTCATTTTCAGTTGACAGAAGACAAAATGGCCGCCCCCAGAGATGGCTAAAAATGAGTGGATTAACACTTATTCCACAAACACAATATTTATCACAATGCCCTGTTTCAACTAGTGGGCTTGCATAGAACATATTCTTGAAAAAAAATATGTTTGCGTTGACTTCCACTTTAAATAGTCGGACTAAGCATAGTCGGATGCCCCTTTTTTCCGTCTATGTAATTATCTATCATCTATTTTCGTGGTGCGGCTTCAATGACCGCGGCAAGGCTCCCGTTTCCCATTGGCTGTGGCTGAGGTCCTCAAAGGTCCATAAAGGTCTCCTTTTAGGACCTTTTTGGACCTTTATGGACTGTTGAGGACCTCAGCCGTGGTCAACGGGAAACAGAAGCCTCGCACCGAGCTCCTAAAAGGACTGATCCATGTACTGAACCCATTGACATGGACAAAGGCATGATTACACAATTACTCTCTGTAATTATCCCTTGACGACCAAAGACATAGCCGGCTCATCCGCAGTCTCTGATCGTCCTTCGTTGTATTCATGAAGTCCAAATAAAAAATTGAAAAATGGTAAATATGGTTTGCTTTGATTTTGATGAGCAAGTGTGTGGGCAGTACAAGTGAGCAAGAGCCTTGAATTGTGTCCTCGGCTGACTTAGTGACGTTTCCCCTGTATTTAATGACTTTGCAGACGCTTGCAGCAATCTTTTCCAAAAATTGACCAACGGCAATGCCCACAGTGGTCCTGAAGTTAACATCATTTTTATGTACTTCTCGGTGAAGAGAAGAGAGGGAATTGAACCGGTGATTTGATTTGGGAGTCTAGGACAGATTATATGAGTTAGTCTTTGGTGCTCATAATGTCAGCATACTTTATATTTATTGGAAAAAAATGATACACATTGCAAAAATGTTTTGTGTGAATGTTGATTCACTAGTGATGTAATGTTAATGATTGCTACGATGATTTTTTTTTTCCTTTTCCTAATTAAAACATATGCAAAGTAACACTTTAATGAAGCAATAGAATTTAATGGTAATAGTATTATACAAATACGTAAAAAAAGAGTAGTCCCTGAACAGTGACTCGGTTTTCTCACATTGCTCCTTTGGAAAGTAATATCACACCCTTGCATCTAGGTCCTCCGGGGCCCCCCGTGGACTGTCAAGTGACTGAGATGACAGAGACCACAGCACTTTTGACCTGGGGGCCCGGGATGGACAACCACAGCCCGATTCTCAGCTATACCATCCAGGCCAGGTCTCCTTTCTCTCTCGGGTGGCAAGCAATTACCACCGGTAGGTTGCTTTCATTCAACTGATTAAAAAAAAAAAAAAAAAGAAAAGAAAACATAAAACGAGTAAATACCTCAGTGACATCTCAGGGGCGCATTCTTCTGGGTTTTGATGAAAGGTAATTTGGTGTAATGTCTTTTAGTTCCTGAGCTGCTCGGGGGAAAGCAGCTGACAGCCACTGTCATTGACTTGAATCCCTGGGTGGAGTACGAGTTCAGAGTACTGGCCACCAACAGCATCGGAACAGGAGAGCCCAGCAAAGCCTCGAGAAAGGCTCGCACCAAGGACACGCGTATGTACCACAACTTACTCAGACTCAATCAATTTCTCCAAAGAGCATCAACAGTACATTTATCCAGTAGCTATGCTGATTAAAAGAAAAAAGAAAACACACACACAAAAACACATAAAGCCCAGCATTCCATCTCCTGAAAGAACTCCATTGTGCCACTTGCTCGTGCAGACTACAGTACAGTATATAAAAGTTCACTGCTGCTGATGTCAGGCACCATCGGCAGGTTCACTTGCCTTTCCGAAGAGAAAATGTCAAGAGTAAATAGATGAATACATTGAAATTTCAGTTGGTGGGTATACTGAATGAATTTCACATACAGTACAATAACTACATTTCTGTTTGAAAATGCATGAAATAGCTTAATCTGACTGTACTTATGAAAACATGATTGAGGAGAGTGTGTGTATATATTATTTTATTTTTTTGCCGCACAAGGCATCTAATCCTCTCTGTTCATATACTTGTAGTTCCCACGGTGACTCCGGCTCGAGTGAATGGTGGTGGAGGGGGACGCTCAGAACTGGTCATCACTTGGGAGGTAAACTAAGTCTTTTTTTTTTTTCCGAGTAAGTGGACTCGCTTGTGTTTTCCTGAAAGACATTTTTGCACATTCTGTAATTTTTTTTTTTCTGTGAACTGCAACATAAAGATTACCACTCGAGGCCTGTCGGAACAATCACATAATTTTTTCTGCTCAGCATGAAACTACCTATGCAGGGTGATAAGTACTTGTAATTTCAGCTTCAACTGTATTCCTCTATATTCCCGTTAGGGCTGTTCGATTTTGCCTAATAAGAAAATCCCAATTATTTTCTTTCAAACCCGATTTTACGATTACGATTACGATTTCTTTGTAAAATAAAAAATAATGAAAAATGAAGTATTTTGAATGTCTTTTGATTAAACTTCATTTTTCTTTCTTTGAACTCAAAATGGCAGTCCATTTAACTTAATGCACACAGAACAATCCATTGGGATTAACAGCATTTTACTTACACAATAGATTTCAGATCTGTTCTTAATTAAACCAATAATGAAAGAAGAAAGTGCATATACCATCTGAAACGAAATCATCAACATGAGAGAAGGTAGACAGTCAAGTCTGTAAACCAAACAGTCTGTGACTAGCCTTTCACCTTTCTCCCTGGTCTTACTTAAACATTAATCAATGATTAGTGCAAAACTGCCACTCAATAATACAATGATCTGTCAAGCTTAAGTACGGATGCATAGTCAGGACTGGACCAGAGGTCTGTTGTAGAGGAGAAAAATAGGGACGCCTTTCAGACATTACTTACTCACGGGTTGTATTGTACATGCGGGGCACACACTACACTACAGATCTATTTTTGCCCGATTTATTAACTAAACGCTCACTTGGCTGAGCAAATAGCAGAATTGCCTGTAGCCATGGATGTTGTCATTGTTTTGCACTGCGCGCTCGTGGGAGGAAGCGGAAATGCAGAGGAAACTACGGTGGCTTAGATACACCAAAAATAACAAAATAGAACGTGCCGATTTGAACGTTTTTAACATAGGTTTATCCAGAAATTCGGTTACGGTTCAAAATCGCTTAATCAAGCAGCCCTAATTCCAGTGGTGTATTTGCTTTGGTACCAATAACCTTTAAGATCACTTTCTTGAGTCATCCCTGTGAGTCATCTTATCCTTCCCAAGCCTGTTCCAGAGGAGCTGCAGAGCGGCCCCGGTTTTGGCTATGTGGTGGCTTTCCGCCCACTGGGCGCACAGGGCTGGATGCAGGCTGCTGTCACATCCCCTGACGCCTCCAGATATGTCTTCAAGAATGAGAGCATCCCCCCTTACTCATCTTACCAAATCAAAGTCGGGGTTTACAACAACAATGGAGAAGGGCCTTTTAGTCCAGTGGCTACCATCTACTCAGCGGAGGAAGGTGTGTACAACAAGTGTAGAGAAACAAATGCGCACACACATAACTGCACAGTATGTAGCATCAGATTAGTGGTGCGTAGTGTGTGACAGTGAGCCTCGCATCAGAAAACATAAAACATCTGGGGCCTCCCCTTCTACCCATGAAATACGCACACATAAATGATGTTGTTGCTTCTGTACTCTTGTTTTCTCTCTTTTTGTTGATAAACGTCTTTAAAGCGGACGTCAACCCAAACATATTTTTTTTCAAGAATATGTTCCTAGCAGGCCCACTAATTCAAACACGGCATTTTGATTAATTTTGCGTTTGTGGAATATAAGTTAAGCAGCAAAATCCACTCCTTTTTAGCCCTCTCTGGGGGTGGACATTTTGGCTTCTGTCGAATGAAAATGACATCACAACTGCTCACAACGACCAATCACGGATGACCTGTTTTCTGAATCTGAGCCGTGATTGGTCGTTGTGAGCAGCTGTGATGTCATTTTCAGTCAACAGAAGACAAAATGGCCGCCCCCAGAGATGGCTAAAAACAAGTGGATTAACACTTATTCCACAAACGCAATATTTATCAGAAGGCCTTGTTTCAACTAGTGGGCCTACATAGAACATATTCTTGAAAAAAAAAAAAAAATTGCATTGACTTTTTATAATGCATTGATTGATTTTCTATAATGCATATTAAGGCCGGGCGTTATGGACAAAATATTCATCTGTAGGTATTCAATATGATCACAATATATCACCCTGCCTCCAGTGTTCCCACCCACCCAAACTCCCAATAAATCTCTGATTTTTTTCAGTGATCATTTTTTATTACAATATGCGCTTACCGAATGCTGAGAAACAGTAAAACGCTTAAACTCGAAGACGTCACACACCACACCATGAGGAAGAGTTGTATTTAAAGAAAAACAAAAGTTTTAATATGATCTCGTAGCGGTGGACACAAGTGGTATGCAGGTGCGCATGCAAACTTAAAATATTAAACACGCACTAGATTCTTTTGCGCATTTGCTCACCAAGGAGCGGAGCGGGGGTGGGACTTGAGGTGAAAAGTGGAAGGCAGAAAAAAGGTGTGCTTCTTTCATTTCCCAGCTGATTCTAAACACTACCACAGTACTCTTCTCCCCCCCCCCCCCCCTCACTTCACCATCATAGCACTGCATGCAATGGAAGAACCAGCTAGCGCTACTATGAAGGGGAGCAAATTACCCAAAGACATGACAATTGTTTTTCCAAGGTGGGTTGGTGCCATAGATAGGGGTGCGTTCGAAAATATGCTTGGAGCGTGCTCGGAAACTCAAGAGCATTGTTGGAATGTGCTCTGAAGTTGATGATTTCATTCGTGGCGTTACTGAAAGAGAGTTGCTAATGTTTACTGTAGTCTCAGCAGTCACAACAACAACAACAACACGGGTGTGTTTGTTAATTCATAGAAAGGGACCGCACTCCGCCTCTCAGAACACTGCCACTCTGAGTCGTCTTTATGCGTCGGATTGAATTTCTGAACACACGCTAGGTAGATAAGACATGCCACTTTGAACTCGTGCCTATGGCAAAGCTAAGCTAGTGAAGCTCAACTAGTGGGGGCAAAGACTTGGCACGGTCCATGTTTTTTTGGACCAACTAACAACCAAATAACAAGGGTGACGACACATTGTGCTGCATAACAACGCACAACTCACCACATCCTTTGGACAGCTAAGAAAATACAATCGTTTTACCTTACGTCCATACATTTGGTCTAGCCAAATCAATCTTTTGTTGTGAATCAATTTGAGTGTCATGAATAACCTTTGAAAAGAGGAATTGTATGTTCCATTTTGTACAAGTAACTTCTGATCAGAAAACCTTTCCAGATCGTGTTTATTTTGTTAGGTCTATAAAGGGCTGTACTAAGTTACACAATGTGAGTACACCTAAAGAACCTTTTTTCCTGCAGTTTCCTGCTCTCCATTCAAGTTATTATTGCGTTATATTTTTTCATAAACGTTCTCAAGCTGCTGCACTATGCAAACTAGCAAAGATAGAGAATGTTCGAATGTCAAAGTGCTCATCCAAATGTCATCGTCATAGTAACCATTATATGTGTGCTATTTGATTTTTTTTTTCTATAACTATACACAATAATAATCATTATGATAATAATAAAGTGAATAAAAAATAAAAATGGGGTGAAGCAAGTATACGTGTGGACCATTTTGTGTACATTTCAGAGCCCAGCAGAGCACCAGGGAGGCTGAAGGCAAAGAGCATCTCAGCATCTGCGGTGGAGATCACCTGGAAGCCTCTGGCCTGGAGCAACAACCGCAGACGCATTCTAGGATATGAGGTCATACCAGCACACGCCCACACAATAGCAACTGTATCCAGTAAATCAACAACTTGTAGCTTTTTCTTGCTCTGTAGTTGACTTTAATTTATCCATTGGTATATCGATGAAGACAACAGTCCTTTATTTTTTTACGGATACACTGTACATGGTTCCATATACTGTCTATATGTGGGTAGGGTTGGGCACCGAGAACCGGGCATCGATTAGAACCGGGTCCATCATTCCGGTTCTCCTGGAACCGTTCAGATTTTAGAATATCGGTGCTAAGTTTCGATTCCTAGCTAGCCGCGCGGAAGAGCTAGGAACGAAGTACGA
The DNA here is from genome assembly GCF_054856515.1 of Filicampus tigris. NCBI lineage: Eukaryota > Metazoa > Chordata > Actinopteri > Syngnathiformes > Syngnathidae > Filicampus > Filicampus tigris. The sequence goes on from NC_141217.1 coordinate 10,188,836, forward strand.
CTGCTTTTTTAAAAGGGTGTGCGGGCACGGCGCGCAGCCCTGGGCTCCTGCCGCCGAAGCTGTTGCCGTTGGCGTTCAGTAGCATGCTTTCACTAACAGTTGCTTTGGTGCACTGTCTTGAACTTCTGAAAAATAAAGCTCATGTGAAAAATAATACTAAATAATAATGCAAAAAAAATGTATTAAAATAAATATACTCGTTAAAACCAGCCCTTTGAATAATCCATGGTAAAGTTCATGAAATTGAAGAACAGAGAAGTTCATGTGTTTTTTTTGGTCCAAAAATAAATCCTTTTTTTTTTTGTTAAGAATCGGAATCGAGAGTCATTAGGAACCAGAATCGAATCAAAGAACCGGAATTGGAACCGGAATCGTCCAAATTCAAACGATGCACAGCCCTATATGTGGGTTACAGATGCGGAACAATAACGTGTGTCTTGTATTGCGGTGTGTGTGTTTTCAGTTGCAGTACTGGGGGGTAAAGGAGAAGCAGGAGGCAGCCAATGTGATTCGGACGGTGGGGAATAAGACTAAAGTGCACATCAGGGATCTGGAGGGCAGCAGCACCTATTTGATATCTCTGCGGGCTTATAATAGTGCTGGAGTGGGTCCACAAAGCAGCATTGTCAATGTCACCACTAAAAAACCTCGTAAGAACTCCTTTTAGAACAAAACATTGTGTCCATTGGTGTGCGTGTGTGTGTGTGATTTTTGTGGTAGCCCTTTTTGACTCCTTACTACCTCTTGTTTGACTGCATTAGTTTTGCAGCCAGCCAGCAGAAGTGAAAATCGTCCACCACCTTCTATGTTGTCGGTTTATTATGTAGCTAATTTAATGGACCGTCTCCTCCATAATGCAAATTATGCTTGAAGAGGATCTGGCAGTCAGTGTTGAGCCACACCGTGCAGGTTGTTTTGACAAGTTTTTGCTGGTCACAAAATGACTGCATCAGAACTGAGCCAATCTGGTGCGTTTAACAGCTGTTTATATACGTTACATTTGGCCTGGATAGTTGGTTGATAATCTATGCGTCAAAAAGAGCAAATAACAATCGCAGTGTTTTTTGTTAAGCGAGGTGCCTCTTCACCTCATCCCTCTCAAAAGCAAATAAAGCCAACTGCTTCTGCACCACCTGAGTCACTGTTCAACTGTTGATGAGAAATATCCTTCATGCTGAGTTGGTTCTTGACTTTAATGTTTATTGATTGGCTGCCTTGTTGTTTTTATCCCCTCACTACCGCCTCTACTCCTCCCCTCTCCAACTTTCTGCCTCCCACTCTAGCGCCCAGTCAGGCCCCCGTCAAAATCATGTGGAACACTTCCAACTCCAAGGTCATCCTGCACTGGGATCAAGTACACGCTCTGGACAATGAGTCTGAAGTTACGGGTTATAAGGTAATGAGTGTAGCCTCGCACTTTTACCAACAAGAGAATAGGCTCAACACTACTTCAGTAGCGATTCAATGCGGGCGGAAGCGTAAAAATAAAATGTAATTGACACAGTCTGAGAGATCTCGGTGGAACGCAAGGGCAAGAAAAGAGCTGATTGGCTGCGGGAGAAGACAGCAGCAGGTTAGCCCAAAGACTGACAGGAAGTAAAACACAACGGGGGTTGGGGGGGGGGTTAATTTATATTCTTATGGTTGGTTACATTATTAGAAGGTGATGGGAAAGACACTTGAGTTGTCAAGTGACTCATTCTGACAAATGTACTGTATTGCTTTGACTGTCTTCGTTATTGCAGTTGTAGTTTTCTGTGTAAAAATGCAGCGCATCATAATGAGAATTGTCAAAGGGCAGTTCTGCCAATACCTCAATAATATAATTAGTGAATACCTCTCTGACAAAAACTGCTTTGTCTCTGTCTTTTTGACACAGCTCCTGTATTCAGCCACATTAGACAAGTGATTCGCACCCGGTGTGGCGCAGCACATTAGTGCGTCGGTAGAGATCGTCAGTTGTGTTGCGGGAAAGTATCACTATCATAATAACTCTTAACCCATTAAGACCTAAAGCGCCTGTCTCAACATCTCCCCAAAACCTACTGGCGACTATGGAATCACACTCTAAAACCAGAAGTTTTCCCAGAAATTCAACACCTACAAAATAATTGATGTCTCAGCCCCTGTAGCAAATAGAAACATCATTCCAAAAGAATTTGAGACCTTAGACACGTGGCTATTAATCGTTATTTTACATCTTCGATCAAAACAGTAAAGTGTGTGTGCAAGAGAAGCACTTGTTAAAAAAAAATGGAGTGGTAATTACCATTTCTGTTAGAAAGCCATCGATATTGCCATTGTTTACGAACATACTGTATATCTTACTGCCGTCACTTTTCAGAGCTCCCGCGATCGTCTGGGTCGGCAATTACTGCTCAAAAAAATTCCATGACATTCTCCTATTTAACGAGTGATAGGCAGAACTATTTAAATGCTCGTCCACTCGAAGGTAGAAAAATGCATTTAACCCGTGTATCCACCTTTTGCAATTCATACAATGAAATAATCCCGAGTAATCCCCAGCGAATAGGGACCGAGCGTTGCTGCTAACAGTGAAAAACCATGAATAAGTGATATCCCCCCCAATTTTTTTTTTTCCAATTGCCTAAATGAATAGTTTCCACTGTAAATATACCATAAACTATGACCCCAAAAAGTGTTCAACATCATTTCAAACTCATTTTACATCATTTTGTGGCTGACAGATCATTTCATTTGGAATATTACGGGAAAATGCATTCAATTTCCACTAACAACCCAGGTTAAATCTATCTCCGACCCTACTCCTACAAAGCAAAAGTAATTTACTTCCTTGACACCAAACTGTACTACTTTCCTATTTAGACCGGACTTTGGCATTTCACACTGTGAATTTGTGAGTAAATTCAGACTAAATTATCATTATTTCAGTTGATATCCTTTTTTTGTTTTGGTATTTTGGTTTGGTGGTGTGCCTTGACATTTTTCTAATGTCAATTTTGCGCCTTGACTGAAAAGGTCGGCAAACGCTGCATTCGATTGTGCAGGGGTTCCTAATGAGTTGTCCGGCGAACTTCACTTTAGCCTCGTCGACTGTCCCTACGTTTCAGTGTGCAGGAAGTGAGCGAGATGATATTGTGTTCATGCCGTAGGTGATGTACAGCCAGGACAAACACAGCCGTCCCAGTGTGGTGGAGACCAACACCACGTCCTTAGAGTTGTCGCTGCCCGTCAACGAAGACTACGTCATCCAGATCAAACCGTTCAGCGAAGGCGGGGAGGGCATCAGCAGTCGCCAGATTACAATCCCCAAGATAGCAGGTTGGACAGTCTCCTGATGTATGATACATGAAACATGCAAACAGGACATTTCCCGTCGCGGTTGCTGCATCACATGAAATTATTTAACTGGAAACGAGAGCTGAGTGTGGAGTGTATGTACAAATGTCAAGTGCATGTCAGTGAGTGTTGCTCCTTACCATAAATGGACGTGGGGCATTTTTTTTTTCCCCCTCAAACAAAACATAACAAGAGCCCTTAAAAGAGGCAGTTTGGAATGTTACAGAGAGAAGCGCCACAAGCGTTTGATTTCACCACAAATATGCATACGATATTGATCCCAAAGAAAATTCAGGTGATGTAGTATTTTGCAGGGAATCGAAGACATCCAATTGTTTCTTGAACTGTTTCTCAAAAACCTTTCCAAAGCTTCTTTAAGATATTGTAAGTAAGGAGCGGAGTCAGGTTTATCTATCTACAGTTCCACAGGCAGCAGTACAAAAATGATTCGCAAACTTACTTCGAAGGACGCCGTGTATATAATGTGCTTTACTTGTTACAAAGTGTTATTTGTTTTATTTGCAGCTGTATCTTTCAACGGCTGGTGTCTGTAATATTATGCTTGACACGCTAGTGCCACCCAATGGCTCAAGCAACACGTCTCATCACATGCGCGTGCTTTCTGATACTTGCGCCATCGAACGGGATCCTCTCCAAGATGGGATTTTAAAAAAATGATAATAATTAAACAAACTCAGTCTTCACAAAGATAATAATGCTCAGTTCCATCTGTCAGGGAGGCGTTTGTATGTTTAGGGTTGAAAGGGGTAGACCTCTGGTAAATTTCCACTGGGAGCTAAGGAGGTTAATTTTGGAAAGGTATCATATTCATCATTCGAAACACGTTTTTCGACTGCATTGAGACTGCATTGTCTTATGGTGTCTGCTGTATTTGTGTTGGTATTAATTGATTGATGAATTGATTGGTGAATGACTTGATAAATTGTCAATTAATTCTAATTGATAAAAATGTATATACATATTTACTCATTCGTTTTATTTACTGTTTTCACTGTATTATTTTATTGTATGATTGATGTGCAGCACTGGTCGATTTAAAGTGCTGTATAAAGTTGAGTTGAGAAAGTTTCCAACTTGGAAAATTCACACAATTTGACTACCCTATACGATTGTCCTGCAACATATTGGAAGCTGTTTCTAATATTTTGATCACCGTATTTATTTACATGAAAAGGGCAAACTATAAGAAGGATTGTTATCTTTGAACATCTTCAATACAGCTCTTGCGTTAGATCTTATCCCAGATGTTGAGTAGGAAAAGTTCCTTCATGCATGTGTTTGTGTGTGTGTGTGCGTGTGTGTGTGTTTTTTTTTTTTTAAAGAATCCACCGCCAGAGGAGCCGCCTCAGTGTCCTCACCGCTTCCTGTGGTCAACCTTGCCGCTCTCATCCTCACAGCCCGGACCGTGCTATGACCAATGTTTGCAGGAAGTCAGCGCCGCAGCACAACATCAAGACAGTGAGAAGGTTCAAGACGAGCGGCGAGGGGAGGGCCAGGGAGCCTCGTCTCGTCTTTCACACCTGCTTGCCACCCGAATGTGTCTTTTGTCCTCTTCTAGCTGCAAAAGATCGACCTGTGAAGAACGCGCTTCATCCTCTGTTAAGGAGTCGTTGAAAGGAACCGGCCCTTTAAGAAGGCACTTAGGTGACAGGAATTGACCTTCAGCCTTTCTGGATGTTTTTTGTTCTTTCCTAACTTCTAAGATATGGATTGTGTCATGTATTGGAGGTTGTGTACTCGTGAACTTTTCCTGGATTTTCTCTCTGGCATACGGGGACAAGAAGAACTTTTAAAAGAAAAACTGAAACGAGTGACATTCTAGTTAAGAGAGCTCAACGATAAAATTCCTCTTGCTCCATTTAGACTGTGTTTTGGAACACAAAAAAAATGAATAGTTGCTGATCCCGGGCGAAACAAGGTAGCCCTTTGCTTTTTGACAAACCCCAATTTGGGACTTGTGTGACTTCACCTGGGTCTTATTGATGCTTTTTTTGTTTTTAGGCTGCATCCCATCAGCCATCAAACAAACTGGAACCAAAGTTGTGATTTATAGACATGACAAGGCCAAACCTGCTGATGGTGCGAGCGCTGTTAAATCGATGTCGTACCTTCCTCCTCCATATTCCCTCCTCACCAAGTGCATAATGACGGCAAACTGAGAGTTGTACACTCGATGTATGGAATCCTCAGGTCCCAACTGAGCCTTAAGTCTTCTAATTAGGATCCATGTTGTTGTTGTCGTTGTTGTTATTCAGCAGTTCCATTCATTTATGCTCCTAATTTTCCACGTTGTATTGTGTGTTGTACGTACTTTGGGGCAATGCTCAGTTATTTACTGCATATGAATATGAATGATTTGTCATTTGCTGTGATCAGATTGGGATTGGCAAATTTGCTGGACGTTCGGATGGTTCAACAAGTTTTTAATAAACATGATGCCATTTTCCTCCTCGGTCACTTCCTCTTAACTAATGAAAGTTGTCTTGAAATGTAGGTGACGCTTTCCTGGTCTTTATATAGCCAACACTCTCTTGAAGCTGCGTTCAAGACCTTCACCTCTTTTCTCTGCACAGGAACTTCACAATATTAAGAAAATGTCAAGAAAATGCCATTGGAACAAAACTAATTGAGCGATACATTGTGATGTTATACGTCTCTCCCATTGAGGCGCAATCATTTTAGGATGTTTGCTAAAGAAAAATCTAAATAGTAATAAAGTTTTCCAAATACCCCAAAAATGTGTTTTCTAGTGATACTGTGTTTTTTTTTTAAATATATACAACATCCAACAGGCCAGAGTAGTTGTATATTATATGACCAGGAAGTCTCTCATACTGTATCATGTTAATGGGATACCTGTCTCATCCATCCATCCATTATCGATACCGCTTCTCCTCACAAGGGTCGCGGGGCGTGCTGGTGCCTATCCCAGCTGTCTTCGGGCAGTAGGCGGGGGATACCCTGAATTGGTTGCCAGCCAATCGCAGGGCACACAGAGACAAACATCTGCACTCACAATCACACGTAGGGGCAATTTAGAGAGTCCAATCAACTTACCATGCATGTTTTTGGAATGTGGGAGGAAACCGGAGTACCCGAAGAAAATACCTGTCTCATATTTGATTTGATTTTCATTTCTGTACTATACAATTTATTTTCTTTCTTTGATCGAAACGTTTACTTTAGTTTCCTGTGTATATTGACACCTTTCTTGTGTTTTTCAATATTTTATTGAATTTGATTTAGTGTGTTTCATATTTATTTATATTAACAAAAAAATTGGACATTTACAATTTAACAGAAGTGAAACGTGCCATTTCTGAATGTAATTTGAGGTAGTATTTACACATGCAGTATTGTTTTGAATCAGTGATCTTATTTTGATATATGGCCTCGAGTGATGCATTTGCTGTACATGATCACAAATGCAAGTTGGATTTCCATTTCCCCAGATCCTAAGTACTCTAAATTAGGGCTGTCACTAATTTAAGAATCAATCATTCCATCAATTACTCAAATAATCTGATACAATCTCATTTTGCATTTAAGTGTATTACAAAACCGTTTATTAACAGATATTGTTGTTCATTTGGTATTGTTTAGGGATTAAAAAACTACAACAAAAAAAACAAACAATATTTCAAACCTTTTTGAAAGTGATTCATTTACTGGTTCAGTCAATGTTTTCCCAAAGTAAAAGCAGATATTTGCAAATCTCTTATTTTGATTAAACAAAAGATAATCAGTCTGCTCTCAGGAGGGACTACAGAAATCTGAGAATAATAACTGTTATTTGAGGATTTGAACAGTTTGAAGTTAAACAATGCCTCTAAATGATCACAAGGTTATTAAAATAACAGTTGATAATTTTTTTTCTTCTATACTACTTCTGGTTGTCAATTAATTGATTAATTTTAACAGCTGTACTCTACCTCAGAGGTGGGAAACCTATGGCTCTTGGGTTATATACTGGCTATGTGAGTATTTGACTCAGCGATGCAATTCTAAAAACAAACGAAACCTCAGAGGAAGTCAAAAAGACGGAAAAGCCCTCAAAGGAAAAAGTCAAATGGCCAAAATGTTGCCCGCCAGTGTTGTGTAGTCGCGGTCTCAACGTGGGCCACATTTGTCCTCTGGCTGCCCATTACAACAGTGAAAGCACATAAATGGATAATTGAGGGTGCTGTAACGGTACACCAAAAATGTTGACTCGGTTTGCTTCACTTAGTCAAGGGGGAAAAATTCAAAACTGCTTGTGTTTTGTATGAACAGAACACATTGGTCACATTTCATTGAAAGATAAACACTGTAAATCGTTTGTTTTTACAGTACAACATCAATAGGTTGTCCTCCTTTTAGAAAATGAGGGATGCACACAAGTGCTTTACAGGGCCCCCGACTAATATTTTTTGACTAGCAGCAGAGTAGCCCCTGATCTTAAATTTTAGAACTGCTGGAAGAAAAAGTAGGGGTACACATGCTAGACTTGTAAAGTAAATCCCGTGTTCACGTTCCGTTCCATTATCACTTTATGACAGAAACTACGTATACTACTATAAAGAAATTGAATGTTTTCGATTCACATTTTACTGCACATGTTTTGACACAACATAAACCCCAAGTATGCATCATACAGCTTAAATACTAAAAATGTCAAGTTAACGATTAGACCGGCAGTGTAAGCGTTATCAGCAAATTTTGCGCATCAATTTGCAGTTGAATTTAAAATGTTTGCCTGACTAAGGTGCAGGCAACACTGGTTCAGTTGCCACTCAAAGAGTGTAAATGTGAGAGTGAGCCGTAGTCTGTTGTCTATACGGGCCCCATTTTCGTGGCCAGCGCAAGTCTAGCACAAAGTGCAGTCGAACTGTGCGCATGGGTGCTCTTTTCTTTCTTTTGGCATTTGTGGAGACAGGCAGACCACTCCATTCATTCCCTTTAAATTGAGTGCAGAAGAAGTGAGTTCTGAGCTAAATTCAAGATAAAACTTGCAGCAAGCTTTCACAGTGCACATAAAATGATGTGGGAGGCCTCGGGTTTGACAAGTGCCCTAACTACAGTCGGCAAGGCAAGTGGCAGCCAAGATCTTGACTTGTTTATTTGTTTGAGAGGAATGCAAGTACAATGTACAGCAAAGACACGGCACGACTTGACGGAGAAGCACTGCAGTAGAGATGAAGCTGCTGAGGAAGGAAGAGTGCAGAGGGTCCAAAGGTCCACAGCATCTGCAGTTGCTCCCAGGTAAGGACGAGCACGTTTCTGTCACGTGTACTGGAAGATCAAATATGGTTGACGGTAAGGTGACGAGCTCGCGTGCGCTGTTTTGATGCAAGGCTTTCTTTCTTCAGGTGGCGGGTGCCCGCTAGTGTCCATCGAAACCATGGCAACTAGTTCACGTCTTCACCGACCTCGTCCGGATACAGTAGCTAACTACAAGGTACATAACTGCTTTGTATTTGGTCGATCTTCCGTTCCGTTCACGACACACAACGGAGCTACAACACGCATGTAAATGTTTAATACCTCCCTTACCGCTTGACAGCCCCCCACCCCCCCAAAAAAACGTATAACAATTCTTATCAGTCACATGTTACAACCCTTTGCACAAGTTCTGAATATGCGGGACACAAGTCCTGAGGCCTTGTCAACACTGGCACTTCAGTTATTACATTTCTAGTTGATACAAAAAAGTTGCACAAACCTTATCCTATTGAACTGATATGTGGCACATTGCACGTTTGTAGGGTCAAAATAAATTATAATCAGAGTGCTGCACTTTGCAACATAAATAGCAACAATCTCCATGAAATGAAATGAAGCATAAATAAAACGTGGAACTGCATCAGAGTGTACTCTGTTTTGTTTTTCATTCTGGAAGGCAGAAAAATGTGTATTTTTATGAAGCATATTAATTGTAAAAACATACAGGCTGGGTCAGTTGTGAGAGGAAGTATACAGTATTATCTCTGCAATCACTGGCCTTTAGGATTACGAATCCCGGGTAAATCTGCACCTTATTTCGGTGAGCACGCTTCATTTCCCGTCAGGAAGTTAAATTTCCTCTTTTATACGACACGACTGATTTGGATTGCGATGAATTTGACCCTTTATTGTTTGTACAATCTGCAATCAAAACCATTCGCATTGGCTTAAATGCATTACTCAATTAAATCCCAATAATGCAAGGATATTGCCATGCAAATATGATCTCAAGTACTGTTACAGAAGCCCAGTGGTGATCTTAATCTACTCACTACACAAATATGCAGTTGAGCTCCTTAGGCTGGGAAAGAAGGGAAGGGACTAGGCCCTTTTTCAACATGCTGGACTATTATGTGAACAGGAAGTGCATTAGCAACACTTGATTTGTAGACCCAAATCCAAAGACAGAAATTGTTGAAATGTACACTCCATCAAGTTGCTCCTCGTCACATTCAAACACACCACACTATACAGTACAACCCAAAACTCAAATTAGACGTTGGGCGATGAACGCACCACCAGAGGGCGGTGTTGTTCTTTTCCATTCAAAACTACTCTCCTCAATCAGTGCAATGCAGATAGAACATTAACTATTTGCCCATTTCAGTAGTCACGGAAATTATTAAATGCATTACTAATGAAGAAGAATACACATCAGGCGTTTTGGAACAAGGTGTTCTACTACTATATAACCATCTCTTATTCCTTTTTGTGAGATGGCAGAGTGGTGAAAAGGGCGCCACCATGGCACAAAAAATGAACAAAGTCCCTTTGAAGCATAAAAGTCGAACATTGTTGGATTCTAGGGGCAAGTTAGTGAACCACCAATCTTTTTCTTTTCTTTTCTTTTTTCTTTGCAAGATTACCCCCGAAGCATTCTGGGTCACAAGAATGAAAATGTGTTTCAACAGAAATCAGAAAAGCTGAAATTAGAGTAAAAAAGAGTCCTGTTTCCACTGGTGGGAGGGGCATGAGATGGTGAACGGAGTATGGGCGGGGTGGGGGCGTGGGGGGGGGGGCGGTGATCTTGTCAGCCAGGATGATAGGTCACAGCTTTCTCAGGAAATCAAGACTGGAGGGGAAACAGAAGAGAGGTGTAGTTTTAAAGCAAACGTCTATATTCGTGTGACTTCAAATAATGAAATAATATTTTAACTAAACTGTTTTTTACGAAACACAACAGCATATGTCTGTTATTGCCACGGCCTGTCAGGCCACATCATGCTGTTTTAGCACTAGCTTGTGATTGTACATTTAGCGGTACGTTGGCTTACAAATGCACCGACTAATGAATTTTTGGAGTTACAAAGTGATGCTAGGTTGATTTTTTTTTTTTTTTTTTTTATACATTTTTTGTTTTGCTTTGTGTTGTGAGCCAAAACTTTAGTGAGCTTTAGATAGACCACTTCACAATGGCGGTCAAATCTGCCCAGTTCTTTCCATGAGGAATATTAAATTACGGTTGCAAGTGACTTAAGAGCTCAGTCACTAAATTAATCAAATATGTACTACTGTAGTAAAAAAATGCAGTTAAAATCATTGTCTGTGGCATGCTTTTATCCAACAATCCCAATGATGCAGAATGTGATGTACTTTTACAGCACATTTATTGCCATTGTGAAACTGGCTCGTTTTAGGGGTACATCCGTCTCATGCAGTGAGCAAGCTATCATTCCGCCTTCATATTGCTGGACCAATAGCAAACCCGGCTTTTGTTCCATCGACAATCAGCTGGATGTCCTACTTCTTGTACAAGTAGAAGCAGAGCCCATAATTAGAAATTATGGCATTTTTAACCCCCACCCCACCCCGCCCGCACTCTGCCAACAACTTCACAAATCAATCAAGTGCCTCATTTCAGAAGTAATGATGTTAGAAAACACTAATTATGAATACCAGAAAATTGAAATTCAAATTTAACCATTCCCCCCATCCTCCACACACCCCCCCCACACACACACACACACTTAAAGCCAGTTTCCATGGAGATTCAAATACATTCATCACTTGTGTTTCATTACCAGGTCACAAAAACACACTTACTTGCCTATTAGTGTAGCAATGTGGTGTATAACATCACCAAACAAAAATACCCGCCACCTTATTGTTGACAAAAAACTTTATAATTAGAAGCGGTAACAATGGTCGCCAATGCTAATCCCTGCTAACATTGCAGCTATGCTTACCTTTTGCCTTTGAGGTGCTAGCGCTTTGGTTGCTGTGTCAAAGCAGCTCTTTCGCTCTGGAACTTCGTCCAGCCAAACTGGCTTTGAATGTCAGAGTGGGAGTGGTCATTATGTAAATTAGGTGTAAGTGCATAGCAGCTTTCTCACAGAAATATTTGCAGAAGTGGGTAGATAACTTTATTTGATTTACTTGGTTGTGTAATTTCACATTTGATGAGTAGGCGGGCACTCCAGACCCATCTATTTGTATACAAACATTAAAACGTCAATTTTCCCTAGGTGAATACTTGACCTTAAAATGAGTTGCATGGGTTAGCATATTATTTGCAAATAAGGAACGTTACACGTGAGCTCACTTAAGGTGAAACACTTCTATCCCAGACATGAGTTTCCTTTGAAACTGTCTCCTTGCATGCAAGTTTTAAAGAGTGAAAATGGCTTCTTGTACCTCTGCTCCATGCCGTTCCTCAGTGGATGATTCTGTTTCCCTGACAACCACCGCCTTGGTCACCTGCATGTCTGGATGCTGCTGCTTGGCCTCCTGGATTGCAATGGCCAGAGCCTGCCAGATCAAATCAGATGCCATGTTTTGAAGAATCACATCCCTGAGTTCAATGTTGTGGCAGTGTAGGTCTGCAGTGCCATAACCATTGTTTGTATTGAAGTGTGCGCTTCACCTGTTCCTGGTCCACATCATCATCTCCTGTGATGATGATCCTCTTTTCAATCCTGGTCTCTGAGTAGCCCCCTTTCACTGTCTGTCGTGAGTTAGACAGCGTATGACACAGAATAGTACACATTAAATGATTCGCTTTGTACATTTTCATTCTCTACCTTGGTAACTTGTGTTGTCGCAGACGTAACATTTTCGGTCACAAGGATAGGAGACCCCGTTGACTCTCTGCCAAGACTGCCCACGTGCACCTGTGGGGGGGAAAGCAGTTGTACAGTCTGTAGATGTACTTGCCACTCTGGAAAGCTGCTTATTCTATATCCTTAATAGCCACCTAAAGTTCCACTGCATGCATTTTCTAGCACGCACTTGACTGTCTTTCGAGTAAAGGTTTTTTTTTTTCCACTAATTGTGCCACTTTTAGTGTTCTTAACAAGATATGCGTGAAGAAACTCGCTATGAGTGCAATACTACTGAGACATGATGGAGGGGTGGGTGACTGAGTTGGATCGAGAACTCCAAAGATTGCAATATGTGCACACAAACAAGTAAAATGTCACTTTTCTTTAATGAAGGTCCCATATGTCCTGCTGAGGGTCTGGCTAATGGGGCGTTGGCGTCCGGGAATCCAGCTGAGTGGGTGTGAGGTTGGGTTGGATGTCATCCACACAGCACCCCGAATGTCTATTTACGACCATGTGGAAGGGGCATTGGTTTGGGATTGAGGTAAAGTAAAGTAGGCATGTCAAATTTATTTTTTAGCCCCTAATCACAAAATAGTTTCAAATGGTTTCACAGACCCACAGTTGACAATATTAATGATATCCCCCAATCTTAACCCCACAGTAGGGCAAGGAAAAAAAACATCTGGGGAAAAGTATAAACCTTGAAAAGGGGCTGCAGATGGGGGGAATCCCCCTTCCAGGATGACCAGGGTGCAATGGATGCCAAGGGGGCAACAATCAACAGAAAAATGTAGTGTTATATGATGTTTACTAGGTCAGTGATTCTCAACCGTTTTTCATTGAGGTACTCCCTTTGAAAAAAAAAATTCTGCCAGTTTTCAGCCACAAAGCATTTTTGGATGAAAAAAAAAAAAGACTTAAAACAGAATGCAGTGCCATCAGTGTCTAATTTATTAAACTTTGGAACTCCATTTGCAGTTGTATCTCTAGGGCTATTTGAAAATGAAAAAATATAACTAAAAAAACATAAAGTAGGCTTTCAAACTTGTGTTAGGATTTCAAATTAGGGTTTCAAACCAGGGCCTGGCAGGAGTGTGGGACCAACACGGTGAACATCCACCTAAGAGGGGGGTTTTTAGGGGGACATGAAAAAGAAAAACATCCCCCCATCCTAGCGACCACAACAACGCCTTTGTCGTAGCTTTACTGTTGGCCTCTCACGCCGTGCTAGCACCAAAGGAGTTTGCAAACTTGGACGCTGGACTGTAGAGACGGTTGGCTTAGCACTATCCAGCTG